>NC_060157.1:5194927-5228378 GCF_021292245.1 Micropterus dolomieu
TGTCTTTTATACAGGTAACGAGGTGAGGCGGGTGTATTTGATGTAGATAATTGGTTGGGATTGGGGCTGTGTCTTAAAGAAAGACTAACTGGCTTGTAGGAGCCAGAATACTTGCTGTTTGGTAGGGGGTCATATACTTGTTTTTCCTCATCAGATGGTTATCAATTTTTATAAATTCATATGATGTGATTTTCTGGAATTTTCTTTGGGATTCTGTCTTTCACTGTTAGAATGTACATATGATTAAAATTATAGATCGTTGCATTCTTTGTAAGTGGGCAAACCTGCAAAATCAGCAAGGGGTCAAATACTTTTTTCCCCCACTGTATATATATATATATATATATATATATATATATATATATTTTGATGAAACTCTATTGCAGGGCGGTTGGTTAAGAGGTCAGAAAAAAGCTCAGGCACGAATCTTCTCATAAAATGTAATCGCAATCAGCCCATTAGACGACGAGATACCTTGTGTTATTAGTTATTTTGTCATGTTATGCTATAGGGATGCAGATAGAGGTTTCTAAAATCACAAATGTGCTTTCCCTGAAGAGCATTGATGAGCTCAGTGAATATAATGTCAATCTGATCATTAGATTTTGATATGTCTAATGTACCAGTGGAAATGTTGGCCATCATTAGCAGGATCCTCTAGAAATGATGAATATCCACCAGGGAATTCATGACAATCTGATCCTCTTCCTTTGGAGTCTAGATCAAATTCTTGTACTGAACACCACTTATTCAAAAATGCATCACCAGGACTCCTGAAGCCTTTTTTATTAGCTTTATGAAGTAACATTTCTAAAAACATTTCTACGCCTCCTGTGAATTTTTGTGATGACTGGTACTAACATTATTGTTTATTGTCTTTCAGGTGTGTCATGACCTTCTGGATCATCCAAGGTGAGACTGACTTCTGCATGTCCAAGTGGGAGGAGATAATCTACAACATGGTGGTAGGCATCATCTACATCTTCTGCTGGTTCAATGTCAAGGAAGGCCCCAGCCGCTTCCGTATGACCGTCTACTACTCTGTGACGCTGGCTGAGAATGTGGCACTGACTGCTGCCTGGTACACCTACCGTGGCCCGCATACCTCCGACTCCTACGCCCTGGTGGTGGTGTGCCTGGTGGCCTGCAGCTTTGCCCTGGGAACCTTCTTCATGTTGGTATACTACTGCTGGCTGCACCCTGATGGGCCCGTTCTGGGCTCACAGTGGGGAGGATGTGTGGACGAGGGTGTAGTGGGTGCGGGAGGGGTAGCAGGAGTGATTGATGCCTGCCTCACCCCATCCCAAGGGTCCCAAACAGACATGGTCATCACCAGCCCTCCAAGGACTCTCCCCAGGACTAAAGACACAGGGGAGCCAGTTCCCGGGGAGCGAGACAGAGACAGGGACAGTTGCCTGCCTGTCTTCCAAGTACGTCCCTCCCCTTCCTCCTCTCCTGCACTCCTTCACAGGACCTCCTCCTCATCCCGTGCACAGGACGGCCCAGTGATCCGTATCGACCTTCCGAGAAAGCGATATCCGGCCTGGGATGCGCACTTTATTGACCGGCGCCTCCGCAAGACTATTCTGCTTCTGGAGACCACATCAGCCGTCAGCCCCAGGATACAGTACAGAAGTAGCATGATGGGCAGCAAAGAGGTATTAGAATATGAAACAACTGTCTAAGCCAACAGGGGCTCTTGAATTTAAAAGTGCAGTCTGGGACCAAGGCTGAGCCTGAGATCAGTTCTCATCCCAGGACTACCTACCCCAGGGGCAGCATGGAAAGGAGACACTGAGTGTCAGGCAACTCTTTAAGAATAGAGGTTGTCAAACTTGATTGTAAAATGTAAAGCGCAAGCTGGGACCAAGGCTCTCCCCTTAGGCTACAGTACAGGAGTAAGTAGCATGAATGAGCCGGGGAAGTAAATAGAATAATACTGAACTGGGATAATCTTCACCTTTTCTAAAAGCTTGGAGGTGAGACATTTAATCTCTCATCCTGGGACCAAGGAGTGTTAGATTTAGTTTCATCCTGCACGGTCAGAACAAGAAGTAAAAGGATTTGAGAGGAATGAAGTTGCAGAGCTTGACATATTTGAGAAACTGTCTGCTGCATGAACTTGAGCCTCGGATCCTGGAGACTCAACAGAGACTTACCAAGGAGCTTTTAGAGACTAGTTGCTAGAGTTTGCACAGGACATGCAATCATTTGGTTTGGTAACAAATTAGACACTGACTAAAAATTAGGGAATCATTATCTAATAAATATTGCTTTAGAGATTTGCAGGTCAGAATTCACCTAGACGTCTAGGTTCAAACTGTGCTGAATTTGTTTGAAAAGTGATGTCTAGCTTTTTTTAGAAATCTAGGTTGCATATAATAGGTTAGATATGTTGTTTCAACAGCACTTAAATTAATATGTTGAAGTGAAACAGGACATAAATACAGGATAATATATATTAAAAATGTGAATGAAACATAACTATAACGTAGATATTTCACTTTTCAACCACATTTAGCCTAGTTTTAACCAAAGCAGGTAGATTTATTTTTACCTCAAAATCACCAATTCATTGCTAAATGAGTGTGCTTTGTATTGTGAGAGTATGGTACATTTATACTTAACAGGAACTAATTTGGTTTTAGGAGGGAGGCAGAGAAGATTTAGTATAATTTTTTTACACCACCTTGATTCCAAAAGTTTGCATGTCCCTAACAAACTTTGGTTACTGTCCTTTGAGCATTCTGTTCGTGGTGTCTAAAGAGAAATGTGGTCAACACTGTACACCAGTCTCATGAGAACACAAGGTCCATGAAATGTAGGCTCACAAGTCTCACAATCTAGGTCCGGATGGTTTATGAAATGTATGCCTGAAATACAAGTGATAACAGTCATCCATCCATATGGAAGCAGCCATAGCAAAAGTCCCACTGTTTAGATCCCACTGTCACCCCCAACCTGAGAAAGGACTTGTTTTGAAAAATCAATCAGGACTGGATGTAAGGTGGATGACTTCTGCTTTGGCTACGACAATATGACATGCTGTAACTCACCACAAACAGGCCTGTGATGTACAGTTGAATAAATGCAGATGTCAGATAAGCTATTATAATAAGCTGTAGTTAAGTGAGGAATGATTTTTGGTTGAAGAAGCTTCGTTTACTCGTAAGAGTCTAAATGTTGTCCACTTTTCTTGGAATACATACCATGTAGGGGTATGAAGGATATCATGAGCAAACTCATGCTATGAAAACATTTTCCAGTGTTTGTTTTTTAGGGAGAACAGTAGCTGACGAGAGATAGGCTATGTCTTTCAATCAGGTCAACAGACCCTAAAGAAACCTAGAACGGTTTGTGGGAATGTGAAAACACATACAGTCAGTGGTACAGTAACAGTGTAGGAAAACTGGTAACAAAAACTCAAAGATGCAAAGTACCATGATATTTTTGCAGGCTAGCTAGTTAGCAATAGCTGCTGTTTGTTGTTACAGACTTTTTGAAAGGCTATTTTGTTTACAAAATGAAACCATGTACAGGCCTTTGATTCAAAGTAGATATGTGGACTGACTTTACTTCATCAGTAGACTGATCGGGGGGAAAATGAAATGGTAAGAACTGATGAGAACTTCTCTTTGCACCTTTAAACTGCTGTTGCGATGCCCTGAAGCAAGGAGCAACAAAATCAACCAATTTCAGAGGTCGAAGTTTAAACACAGGTGTGAAAGAGTGTTACTATCAATTAGAAGCAGCTGGATCCTGTTAAAGTCAAGCATGATCAGCAACAATACCTGAAGGAAGAACAGTTTTTAAAAAATCACTAGCATCAAAGCTAACTTCTGTCCTGTCTCATATTACACAACAGATTTCTCTTCGACAGTCTCTCTTTGAAGTTCTTTTCAAATACATTTTCTTTACTTAAAAGCCTTTAGGGTTAGTTTGTGGATTTTAGGTGATCTGATTTGTTGTGAAGTGGGAGCTCTTTAAGTCTATCCCAGAAACATTTAAACCAGTGTTGTGATTGTTTTAGATAAAGACAGCAGAAGGTGTTGGGGTTGTTAGCAATGCACTCAAAACCATTTCTCTAAAAAACATTACATTCCCTATGTGACCCTGATGCATCTCAAAAAAAGCATAAAAGCATGCTCATCAAAACACTTTTAAAGATGCATTTGAGATACTGTGAAGTGATAAAGGCTCTCAGTTTGTAATTTAGTTTAACTGTTTTTTAACCTTAGTAGCTGTTATACCAATATTTTTTTGCATTACAACCCAACAAGCATTTTGGAAGATGCCAACGTTCAGGGGGTCACCAATTCATGGTTAACTGACACGAGCACAAAAAACAAAATATTATGGCACAGTAAAAACTCCTATTAAACTGCTGTGAACTTGTGTCAAAGATACTTAGATTCTAGTGTTTACAAAGCAGGACAAGCACCATCTTTGGACGACTTAAAATGACATCTGAATTTTAATATCGGTACTCCCCTTGCTCATCTCAATGCTGATGCAGATTGTTTTATCAACATCCAAATTTAACTGAAAAACTGAAGATATCTTGTTAACAAAAAGCCTTTCATCCAGAGAAACTGTTGAACATGTATGAACATGTTCACCGTATTCACCCTGACTAACTATAGGAAGAAAACATTTCCTGTAGATTTAAGCAGTATACTGTTAACTTTTTGAGTAGTGAAGACTTCAAAACAGGTCCCTCCTGCTGCCACCTGGGGGAAAAAAAATCCCTGTGCTTGTTGTTGCAGTATGCAGTGCGGTTTTAATTATCACCTTTATGTTGATGATGCATGTGTATATTCTGAGGTATTGAAGGGACTCCAGGAGAAGATTTCCCGACCTTGTGTACTTTAAGTTGATGAGTAGGGTCACTTACAGCGGTTTATATACTTGCTCTTTTTAATGTAGAGTGGAATCAGCATTGTTCATATAGTTGCCTACGTACCTTGTGGAAGATTACGTAAGTTCCACTAGGGGTCAGATCGGGGGCGAATCACCCCTGACTGAAACCAAAAATATCCCACTTGAGAACTTCCAATTATTAAAATATAAAAATATTTTATAATAATATAAAATTCCATAATTAAACATAGTGACACTCAAGGATGTTAATCAGTTGTTAATGTGAAAACGTTGTGTGTGACAAATTCTGTTAGATTGTCTTCAAAACTTTCCACCATTGTTGTTGTCATTTGCTCAGTCTGCTGCCCCTACTTCACTGCTCACATTGTTCATGTTTCTAATTGCATCTTGCAGATGGGTTGTGTTTTTTTCATATCATGTAATCAATCAACATTTACAGGATCACTGGCTACTCATATACATTGTTAAAAGCAAGTATATAAGCGCTCTGATCCTCACAAGGTTTGTGGTTATACTTCCAATGGAGACCCTGAGGGCAAAAATGTCCATATAAGCTCACTTTGGACATATGTGTGTTTCCTCTGCAGGGAAACTACTGTGTCATTTTTACTCTGGAATCAGGAATACAATTTAAACATGACTAATGGTATTAACTTGATAAGAAGACTTTTATTATCCAGTGTTGTGTCCTACCTGAACCTGTGGATGTTGGTACAGTGGTGACAGTCAAGGCGATGTTAATGGTGCTGAAAATGACTCCGTGTCAGCAACGATTATGTCATGTCGAACACGATAGGCTAATGTACAGATAATGCATCAACCACCCAATCATGGGCGAGGGCGAGGCTTCGCTTTCCCTGATTGGATAATGAACCAGTCCTTTGTTGTTGAGGTAAAATAACAGTTAAAAGTGGTGCGCTGAATATATATCAACTTGAACAAATCATGTTAAAAAGTAAACAGTGAGTTAAAAAAACTCATATCATCTTTTATTAATTGATGCAAGTATTTATGTTTATTTATTTTTGTATTTGTTTTATATCTATTTATCTATTGTTTACTCACTCAGTGGCCATGTCTTTGGTATGACTCTTATATTAAGATGTATAAACTGAAAATAGATTTTTTTTTACTCATTCTATATATCTGTATATACCAGCGTGGCGCTATACTAGGACATGTGTGTACGAGTATGTGTGCTTTGGTTTGTATGTACGTATTGTATGTACAGTATGTATGTAAGGATGTGCTCTAAGTTTTTTTGATAATGCTGCTTAAACATCCTCTGAGTGAACGAGCAGAAAAATAAACCAGTGGTGAAAATATCTATGACGCTGTTAAAAAAGAACTCAACAAACTGTGCTGATAACTGTAGATGGGAACAATACTGTAGTAAACATGGCTGAACAGCCGTCGAAATAAACTGCTGTGCCTGCGTTTTCTTTTATGGCATTTGAGGTACAACATAACTATTTACAAGTACAATTTTTAATGCACTTTAAATTCATAATTGCAATAAGTGAAGCTGTGTTATTCTAGTTCACTACATGTGAGAGGAAAATATTATGCTTTTTACTTTCTTACAAATACTCTCAACTCAGACAATATGGTGCAGTTCTATACATAAAACTACCTAAAAGTATGAAGTAGTGCTAGTAATATAGTAGCACCCCTTTGATCTGCTACAACATTAAAATGCTTCTCATAGGTTAATGTATTAATAATTTAAAACTCTCTGACAGGGGCCATTCTTCACAATGAGTACTTTCACTTTTTATATTATGAAAACTTGAACTTGTAATGCAGCACGGCATGGGGGTATTGCAACTTTTGCATTGAGTGAATGCTTCTCGGTCCACTGAATGGCTAACCCTGTCAGAAATTCAGTTTATATACTTCTTATTTGAATTGCCAGAGACATTTGATGAGAAAACAGAGTTACTGCTTTGGTCATATCCCAAAGAAATGTTTAATCGAGTAAGTCGTACTTTAATAAATAAGTGTTTCGGAGATTACTAGGCTTAATGTGGATCTGGGAGCATGCTGGTTTGATTGATAGGTGCATCAGTCAATCACATTCAGTTGTATTGATTGGGAGCATAATTTTCTAGTTTGATCAAAAAACAGTCCTTTTTCCTTTCTAACAATTCAAGCTCTTCTGTCCGTTTCTCATGTTGAATGGCTCTAAATACTACATTACCCATTAACCTCAACAGCTCTGTGTTACAATCACAAAACACTACCACAGTAGATCCAAAATCTAAAAATGTATTTTATTTAAATTACTGAATTTATCCAATAAGTCCTATAAAGCTCAACCTCTAACTTTACTCCACCAACAGAGGCTGAAGCACTCTGATTGGCTGCATCTTACTAACAGTGGTTGGTCTGTATATTTGGACTGTACTGAGGATTTTCCAGGTGTATAAATGGAGTAAGGCGGAGCTGAAACCAACCCTCTCCCCTGACTCTTCCCGCCATGTTTCTCTTGTTTCCACTGTCTTACCGGCGACAAAAAAATCTCTCCCTCAAACCGACATCTTTTGATCTCTCCATCTCTCTCTCGCATCATCCCTCCATTTTGAGGATTTGTTATTTATTTGGTGGGCGTCTCTGGAGATCCAGCTACCAAACATGCTCTCTCTCTTTTTCTCTTCGAGTCCAAACTGCACTGTTTGTGTTTTCTTCTCTTCTTTCTTTTCATTTTTGTCTTTTCAGTCAGATCTTTTTTTCATTTACTGCAGACAGAAGGAAGAAAACTTTTCCTCCCCTTTTTTGCCCCTCCTCCCCCTTCTTTGTTCTATGTCTACCCTTCTACCCTCTTCTACCTTCAACTTTTCCTCCTCGTCTTTTGGCTATGTCTTCCTTCTTCTCCTCATCAACCTTTTTGTCCATCCCTTCCATCGTTTTCCTGCCCTCCCTCCTCTTCCACCTGTCTCTTCTCCTTCATGTTTATTTCCTCCTCATTTTTTTCCTCTTGCATCAGACCTTGTGTGTAATTCTGGAACATGGGGTCTTTCAAAAATGCAGCTTCTTTGATTTTGCTGATGTGCATCAATTCACACAAACGTCATTCAGTGCAGACTCTCACACGCATTTGCAAAGATACACACACATTTTTAGAGATAGAGTTGATGCAGCGCCGAAATATATCAAGGTTTGACATACTTTGAAGTTCACACAACCATGACTGATGTGTGAGTGCGAGTGTGTGTGTGTGTGTGTAGGGGGGTTCAAAGAGAGAGAGAACATCAAGAGGTGAGTACATGTGAATAACCTATATGTGCATTTATTAAGTATGTGTGTAATGTGTGTATGCACTATATGTGTGTGTGCGTGTTTCAGTGTTTTTCCAAGTTAAACATCAGTGAACAAGAAACTAATTTTCACAAAGAGCAAAACTACTGTAGAAGCCATACAGTAGCCATACAGACTAATTTTCATCTGAAGTCCCTGGCAGGTTGATGTTATTAGAACATTAAAACATGGATAAAACATTAAAACACAAATTACATAAGCACAGACAAAATCAGACAAGCACAAATAATATGACATGTAGAATACCTCGACATGTAAGTACAGGAATATATAAAAAACAATTACAAAGTATTACTACACATTATGACTGCATATTTGATTGTCCAGTAACCACTGTTTTATAGCTTTTGAAAAGGTGGTAAGAAAAGAAATGTTTCTTAGTTCTGTAGGTATCGTATTCCAGGTACGCGCTGCTTGGTAGGAAAAGGCTGACTGTCCAAAGGAACTTTTCCTATATGGTATTCTACAGTCACCTCTGGAAGTAGCTCTGGTAGATGAGTTAAGGTGTTGTGTAACAAATTCATTGAGTGGAGGGGGGGCTAAACCATGGAACATTTTGTACACAAGTAAGATATCAGCAAATCTGACCATATTTTTCTAGGCTTCTTTAAAATGTTACAATGATGATATGAATCTGACTTATTATCCATTGTTTTCAAAGCCCGTTTATAAACCGTTTCTACTGACTGTAATGCAGTTCTTCCTGTTTGCGTCCAGCTGGTTATACAGTAGTTCATATGTGACAATATCATGGCATTGATGTACAACTTTGAGGCCTGTGTAGTTAAATTACTCCTAATGTATCTAAAATTTACCAAATTAAATCTAATCCTGTTTACAACTTTTTTAACTTGAGATTTAAATGTCAGTTGTGTGTCTAATATTATACCTAAATACTTAAACTCATATACAACTGACAGTGTTCTTCCTGCTACAGTAACCTCTGGGTCTGGATCTTTATTTGCAGATTTTGAAAAGAACATAAATACAGTTTTGCTGGTATTAAGATGTAAACAAGAGTTTGTTAGCCAATTAGAGATATTGACTATAGAAGCTGATAGTTCCTAGTTTTTTGCATGTACATTCAGAAGGACAAACTTCAGTTAGGTCGTTTATATACAGACAGAACAACAGAGGACCCAAGGTTGAACCTTGAGGTAGACCTAAGTCATTATCAGTCATTTGGGAAATTTTATGGTCTATGCGAACACATTGTTTTCTATCTAAAAGGTACGATTGTATCCATTTGATGACACTAGATGAAAAATTAAACTTTGATAACTTGGTAATTAAAACTGTATCGAATTCTTCAAATCAAGGAAGACCGCCCCAACTACACCTCCTTGGTCAAAATTAACTTCATATTCATGGTCAATTAAAGATGTAAAGTTGTAACCTAATTTTCAGCTTGAAGAGGAAAGGGGAAAATATAGAATATTTCCTTTCTTGACATGTTGTGAGTTTGTTTAATTGTTAGACTAAAAAAACTAAGACAGCTTGTGTAACGTTGCAAACTCGCCGATCTCACACATCTCCTGCAACACAATACATAGTCATCTTTGACATTACGTCAGAAGTATTACTCCTTCACATTCTAAGTTAGTTAATTTATTTATGTCTTAAACTAAAATTCTGTCCAGATCTTACACATACAAGTTTTAGGCAGGTGTGGAAAAATGCTGTAAAGTATAAATGATTTATCAATTAATAAAATGCAAAGTGAGTAAAGTGAGTCTTGTTGAAGAACCTCAGCAGGTGGGTTGGTAAAAAACATCTTGGAGAACTAACCATAGTTCTTCTGTGGATTAAGGCAGCCTCATTTGCTTCTCTCTATTCATGTAATCCCAGACAGACTCAATGATATTGAGATCAGAGCTCTGTGGGGGTCATACCCATCACTTCCAGGACTACTTGTCAGCAATCACTTCAGATGCCTCCCTGATGGTTTTGCATGATGAATAAGTATCTGCCTGTACTTTGAGAAGAACATTAATTCTGACCAAATCTCCAACTCCATTTGCAGGAAATGCTGACACTCGTTCTTGTACTGCTCTCCAGCCCTTCTGCGAGCAAGTCATTTTTCTGCACCCCATTTCCTGTGTTTTCATGCGTAGATGAGTTGCTTGGCTTTGTTTCCATGTCAGAGGTATAGCTTTTTGGTCGCAAGTCTTCCATGAATGCCACTTCTGACCAGACTTTGGACAGTGGATGGCTGTACCAGGGTCCCACTGTTTTCTGCAGCTCTGAGCTGATGGCCACTGCTGGACATCGTCTGATTGCGTAGGGAAGTAAGCACGATGTGTTCTTCATCTGCTGCTTCATTTAAAAGAGCTTCGGCAGCACATCTGGAAATCCCTGTCTGCCTTGAAATTTCTGCCTGCCTTGCTGATGCAGTGTAATTACCTTGTGTCTTGTTGCTGTGCTCAGTCTTGCCATGGTGTGTGACTTTTGACAGAAAACTGTCCTCAGCAGCCTTACCTTGTTAGCTGAGTTTGGCTCTTCCTCACCCAGTTGCAGGGATGTGCACAGACTTTTTGGGGGGCAGGGGCAATCTGGCAATAGTGATGACGTTATTAGACACAAATTTTACTGTATTCACATATAGCTATTTAAAAACTATATAATATTCTTTGTGTGGTTAATCAACGGTGATAAAAATATCCGAAAGTCCCACGTGGTGCAGACAACTCAGCACAACACTGGTGAAGCTGGGGCTCCGTCTCTTCAGCAAGTGTTCCTCTTCTGCCACTACACACATATACGCTACGCCTACACATGCGCAATGACGACCATTTATTGAAAGTTGTTTTTTTATTTTACGTGTTTATTTACAGCATTAAACATTTAAATGTATATTGTAATAGGCTGTATATTAACTTATTGGGAGAAAACTGGTAGTTCAATGTAAAATCACATGTTGAGCACCCCCATATCGCCAAAATGGCATGATCCTCGCTTCGCTGCGAAGCTTCAACTGTGAGATTGACAGCTGAATCAGGCTCCGCCCATTGAAACACTGAATCTTCAACTATTTGGGGTCAGCCCTTATATATATATTCTATATATATATTCATTTATAAAAATACAAAAAAGCACCCCAGAGAGAGGGCGTTCTCTTAAGGAAGGAAAAGGGCAAATATACATATATATTTGTGTGTGTGTGTGTGTGTGTGTGTCTGTGTGTGTACACTATATTGCTTAACCGCCTCCTAACTATGATGCAGGACTGAGGGTTCTGAGGAACTACCTGTAACTCAGCAAGTGTTGAAATTCAATGTAACATCTGTGGGAATCAGTGCTAACATTAGCAAACAAGGCTAACCAGCTTCCACTTCCAATACGAACTTGACTTGTTGAAAAAGAGAAAAAGCAACAGTCATAATCTGTACAGTTTGATCTTCTCCAGGCATATCATGGATGTTGACAGTGTCCCCTTAGACACTGTTGTTTCCACAAATATGTCTAAAATGGTTTCATCTCCTTTTGAAAAATTTAAATAATGCACAATAGTAGCAATATCATGATGTTTCTTTACACAAAAAGTGTAACTGCATTTCAGTTCAGCTTTAATGATTTGACTTATTTTTTAGATCCATTGATTTAACCAAAAAGTTTTTTTTTCTGATTTTCTGAAAATCTTAGTTTGGCGCAGAACCTTTGATTTATCGTCTGTTCATTTTGACACAGTTAATCCCCCAGCCAAGTTTCTCAAGGCTTTGAGAGAGAGAGAGAGAGAGAGAGAGAGAGAGAGAGAGAGAGAGATCAGGACAAAAAAAAAAAACACTCAAAAGATAAATGCCCAATCTTTGTCTCCTGTTGCCAAGGTAACTGGACGATCGTTAAGCTGTTAGCCCTCTGGTCACCACAGAGTGGTTACACTGACAGTAGGTGTGTGTCTCTGTGTGTGTATGTATGCTCACGTCATACGTTCAATTAGTATTAACAATATCTGTCTGCATGTGACCATGTTACATGCTTACACTGTGTGTGTGTGTGTGTGTGTGTGTGTGTGTGTGTGTGTGTGTGTGTCTGTGTGTCTGTGTGTCTGTGTGTGTGTGTGTCAGAAAGGTCATGGGTTTGATGTCTCCTCTGCCTCCATTAGTGTCCTGCTGAGAAGAAATACGTCTTTCCATCTATCCTCTCCACCTCCTTCCTCCTCCAGTTAGTTTTTGACACAGCGCTGCCTCCCTGTGGCCAAACCTGATTCCTGCAACTGAAGTGTTTCCCCTTAAATGTTTTCTTTGAATCACAGAAAATGATGTCAGTTCAGGTCTTACGTCTTAAGACAAAGGCAAGGGTTAGTTAGGGTTAGCATTAATTACAATTAACAGTGCTGGCAACATTAGCAAAGAACCACACAACTGCCAACACATAATGCTTCAAATGTTGCTAAACTGATTGGTGCAGTGAAATATATGACAAACAGAGCCTTACAAAATAGAAAGCAGAAATCTTCTCTCACATGAAATATTCAAAACTCATTTAATTTTGAAAGAAAATGTGTGTTCATAGGACACCACAGACAGTACGCTTATTGAAAACTACATCTGCTGGGCCTTAAGAAGATATTTGCTCCAAACTAGGAATTACATCATCACTTCAAATGTGATCGACACTAAAGAAAAAAGCATTTCATGTGAGTATATTTTGTGGAGTCACAGTTAATTAAAGTATGCATTAACAGACTTTCAGCTAAATTTAAAAGTGCTGGGAATGTTAACACTGAGTCATACTTGGCAAGCCAAGAAAGGGAGCAGAGAACCAGTGAATACCACAAGCTATCTTTCATTATTGCTCTGAAATCTAAACTCTCATAGTGTTTGTCCCTGTGTGCTGTCATATTGAATAAAAAATACTTATATTTTGATCTTTAGCAAGTGCGTAAAATAAGAGGAACAACCCACTGTAACCAGGGCATTAATCATGCCTTACATAATAAGACAGCAAAGTTCTGATTTTAACGTTAGCAAGCAAGCACACTTATTTATATTGTAATATGCAAATGGTGTGCTTTACTGGAAGAAGAAAAGGGAGGAAAATAAAGCACAGAAAATTAAGTGTTAAGCTCAAAAACTAAAATTATTATTTAAAAAAACAAGAAAAAGTCAAAGACAACAAATCGGTTTTTAGTTTCTTTGTATGCATGAAACGCTTTGTCTGTCAAGAATTAAAAAATGAAATGAATCTTAGCCAGGGGAGTGAAGTTAAAACCATGCAGCTGAAGGCAGAGTCTAATTTTGGCAGTGTTTCTTAGTTTGAGTGAGTGAAATCTCATGGAACAAAAGATTCTGGTTGCGATTAAAAGTAATCCCATGATTTCAAAGGGGGTTATAAAATATCTACATACTCCAGTCGCAGCCTCTGTAAATAGGTTTGCAGCAAACATCATCCCATCAGGTGACACATGTGAACAGTGTCAACATGGGTAAAAATGTACAGAGGTAATGATCCACATCCGTCCATCGTCAACCGCTTATCCTGCGTACAGGGTCGCGGGGGGCCGGAGCCAATCCCAGCTGACATCGGGCGAAAGGCGGAACAAATCCAATGCTGTAAAAAGGCAGATTTTTTTCTTGTGGAAGTATAAAACACATCAAATTAAGTAAAAATCAGGATTAAAGGTCAATTGTGTGTGTGTGTGTGTGTGTGTGTGTGTGTGTGCGTGTGCGTGTGTATTTGCGTGTGTGTGTGTGTGTGTGTGTGTCTGTGTAATTAGTGCAAAGAGAATGGGCCTTATCAGTCTCTGGTGGAGTTTCCTCTTGGACAGGAAGTGGGCTTCCTCTGCTTCCTGTTCTCTTCTCTTGTGTGTGTGTGTGTGTGTGTGTGTGTGTGTGTGTGTGTGTGTGTGGCCCCAGGAGGGGTCTAAAAAGAACAATCAGTTTAGAAAGAGAACGAAAAAGAATGAAGCAGCTGAGACAGAAGTCGAACAGAGAGAGACAGAGAGACAGGAGGAGCAATGGAAAAAACAACTGAGAGACAGACACAAAGACAACAAAAGATAAACTGACACAAAAAATACATTCAGGAAGAGTGTGACCAGGACCAGGACTCAGCTGACCCAGAAAAGGACCAATACAGAGGAGCACTGAACCACGATGGACTATGAACCCAAGAAATCCAAGAAGGTACGGTAGCTTCTGTTCTGTGTCTGTGTTTTCACGTTTCAATGCAAATCTTATTTCATCATCCAACATCTTTATTATTTTGGATGTTATTTCAAAAACAAAACAAGCTTGAGTAAAGTCACAGAGTAGATCAGTTGTCAAATTGACCCTTTGACAAGCCCTGCCCCTTCCTTAGTTACAAATAAACAGGAGCAGTCACACCAGAATTTAGAATGACAACATGTACTTGCAAAATCACTGCATTTCAATGGAATCATGACCAATGAATTTTTAAATCTGTGTGAATTACCAATGAATTCACACAGATTTACTTCTGTAAATTTTTGGTAAACTTATAGAAGCAATTTTACACTGTTGACCAATAGCGTACTGTTTCTTGACAGTGATGACCTTTGAAGGAACAAGAGCCATAGAGTTCAAGGTACAGGACAGTATCATGACCATGACCATTCAGCTGTGTTTCACCATCCAGTTTTATTTGTCCACCTCTTGTAGAGTACAAAAGTGGAATTTGCAGACAGTTGTGAAGCAGGAGTCGAATGTCTCAAAATACTTATTTTGAATAAACTGCATATTTATTATTGCTGACTTGACAACTTGCACATGCAAAAACAACACCAAAGGTTAACCAGAAGATTAAAAAGTGACGTCAAGGGGTCTTGATCAAGAGTCTATACGTAATGCCATGGGCTAGCCTGTTAGCCAGTAGTTCACCAGCTGCATTTTCCAATGACACAAGGATAAACTTCTGGTGTGACCAGGCCTTCTGAATGTGGCTCCTATGAAAATCAACCAAAAAACCTGATGATTTATCTTAATTGTTTCAATTACTTATTAAAAATATTCTCTCATTAATAAGGAACATCTTCTAGACAGCTGGCTTCATATCTTCTAAAACAGCTAAGAAAAGAAATCATTTTATTAAAAGAGTTTGAAAAATGTCAAGCAAAGAGGAAAAAAGTAACAAAAAAGTATTAACTAACTCCATAGCACCTTGGTCTGACCTGGGCAGGTTGTTACATTAAGCACATTCATTACAAAATCCAATTATTTCCCTCCTTCTCATCAAAGGAACACTAGAACAAGAGGAAGAACAAAACTCATTTTAACCATCCTTTGTCTTTGTCCTTACAATTAAATTCAGCTGACTACTGAGATGTTCATCAGAAACTGGCCTCGTTCTGATACGTAGAAATCTGTCCTTGTTGTTATTCAAAAAGAAAGAAAAGACAGGTTTCTGATACTAAAACAAGCCAATTTTCTCTTTTTCAGTGTGCGTGTATGTGTTATAATGTCTATTCTCCTTATGCCTTCCAGCCATAGTATATTAATGTGTGTTGGTATGTGTGTCAGTGGGTGTCTAACTGTGTGTTGTGTGTTGTCAGTGAGTCTCAGCAGGGAGCTGTCAGAGATCACTGCTCACCTGTCAATCACTGTTGGAACGGCCAAGGGGGTGTAATGCTACACACACACTTACACACACATTGTATACTCAGGCATGTATGTGCGCACAAAATGTCTTCTATGAAATTCGTTTTCACATTCAAACCTATGATCTTATCTAATGATCTTAAATTTAAAGTTTGCCCCTAGGTCAGGGGGTCATTAAAATCAAAAGAGCTCATTCTCCAAGGACCAGGAATGTGTTCAAAAATGTTACTGACAATGTTGAGATGAAAAGTTTGACTTAATCTCACATTGCCAGACTTATCTCTGCACTTTGTGCACCAACACTGGAGAAAGGTAAGGCTGAACTCATTATCATTCTGGCATAGGTGTGTATTTCTTTAAACGAAATATCAATTGTGTTGGGCAGGAACCCAGGAAGCTGTGACTGTGTCCTTGCAAATTATTGTCGGATATTGTCAGATATCGGAAGGGGAGGAGAATTCTGACAGCCAATGACAGGCTTAGTCTTAGTCTTCACTGCGTACTTCCTGTGAAGTATGGGAGTAAGTATTGACTACAAAAAATTTCCTCTCTCTCTCTCTCTCTCTCTCTCTCTCTCTCTCTCTCTCTCTCTCTCTCTCTCTCTCTCTCTCTCCATGTCTATCTCCGTGTGTCTGCAGGGTTTTGTCTCTCCGATTAAGCGTCTGGTCTGGTCAAAATCTAGTCGCAGGCCGGTGGATCGAGGCAGCGTTTACCGCCGCCCGCTGCACACCGTCCCTCTCTACCCTCCGGACTACCTCATCCACCCTGAGAGGCTCATCTTCGACTACGTAGAGAAGGAGGTCAAGGTAGAACCTAAGATAGAGAACAATACAACAAAGCATATTTAAGTCACCATGGACCTCATGACAACGTGACCAGATACTTGACCTTTGACCTCTCATCTTAGTTCCTTGGTCACCTGACCTGGGTGTCGGTTTCACTGAACCCTTCCAGCCGAGACGAGCTGCTACAACTACTGGACACAGCCAGGGTTAGTCATCAACAATTAATCTATAACTAACAACTCTAAAGTCAGTTATAAACAACGGAGCTACAATGAAGCACTTCTGAGATTGGCGATGCACAACCAATTTATAACTAGAAAAATCTATCAAATCAATAACTCCCCCCTTTTAAGTTAAGTAATTAAATAATGAACTAGTAATAAAAAAATATCTTATCTTTACGTAATCACTGAGGTTAATTATCAAGAATCAATCTATAATAAATCACTGATGTAATTAGTAAACCTAACGATACCTTAACTGATCAACTTAGGGTATTGATGAATAAGACCTATAACCTATATACTATCCAGCAATGATGCTGACTGTAATCAATACCTAATCTATAACTAATCACTTCTGTGATTCATCATCAATAATCTAAACTAACTAATCATAGCCAAATTTTGGAATCAGTGTTATATTATTAGCTAAACTCTTGTAGGTTTAATGATCAATAAGCAGGAATTGACAATTTAGCAAATGGATCAATGACATGACATGCATATTTTTGTGTCCGAGTGAATTCTTTTCTGTTGAAGTAATTTTAATCAATTTATTCTACAAATCCCGTTTTGAGTGAATACATTTTCACAACATTTTAATGATATATATATTTTTAATGTTGTGGCATCTAAAACTCCCAAAATATCAGGTAGTGCAACCATCCATGCAAATAAACTGATTAAGAAAAGATTTTAAATTGTGTTTTATGCATATTAAATTCAAAATAAAATACTGTGGCATGATGTTGTGTTTTAAACCTTTCAAATAAACCAAATTTTACAAGTACCAATAGTTTTAAAGTTGCTGAGATAATTGAAAAACATCTGTCCAGCAATTTGCATGTATTCAATTGTCAGGGTGGCACAACCGTAAGCATGGGACATTTGTTCCAAAGTGAAAATTTATTAACAGTAAGAGGTTATTGCATCATCCAGAGGATCCCAAGTTACCTTTATATCGAGTGAAAAGGTTTGTAAATCCCTTTCAAATAATGATAAAAATACCTATGTTTAACTTATAGTCAGACTGGTTCACTTTCCATGTCAGGTCGTACAACAAATGTAATACTTGAAAATTATTAATTTATCATAAAACCTTTTATTTAATCAAAACAATATATGTATAAACAAGTTTCATACTATAAGCCTTTTTCATTAGAAATAAGTCAGGTGGTGCAACCAGTATGTCAGGTGGCGCAATTGCAAGGAAAGTTATTCTAAAGTGACTAATGTTTGGACTGATAATTAAAATTAAAACATTTGTTTTAAATTAAGAATTTTTACACTCTCTAAGCTTTTTCATGAGAATAGGTTGTGTTTACTAGCTTCAGAAGAGCTGCGTTCAATACTACTAATTTAATAAGGCAAAAAAAATTAACACTAAACAGAATACAGAACACACTAGGATACTTTTAAGGATAGAGAAATTTAATTAAACATAGCCATCCTGAAGTGTACACTGTGCAACTGTACTATCTAGTGAAATACAAGTATCGGATCAGGACTCGGAATTGGCAGATACTAAATATTAAATGACTGATTGGGGGCAAAAAAAGTGATCGGAACATCCCTATTTATAGTCATCTGAGGAGGAAGATAGAGGGAAAACTGTGAAACTCCCAATTAGCCAGCGGTCCAGAACAGCAAAAAGTGATGCAACAGTGGAAGTAAAACCAGTGAAAGCACAGGGAGAGGAACATTAAAAACATTGTTGTTCAATAACAATCTAATACAGTGTATCCATTGCACTGTAGCCTATTCCAGTAGTTTACTGAATGTGATATCATGTATCCTGTTTTTAATCAGTTCATTACTTTTACTTTAGTAGAGACTGTTGATTAAAAAAACCTAAAAAAAAAAAACTTTTTTGTATTTGAAAGAAAATTGGAATTTTTCAGTATATTCGCTGTCAGTACTAATATGTTGTCAGGTGGTGCAACTGAACTGTCATGTGGTGCGACTAGCTAAAATATTGATTTAAACTGATAAATAATAGGTTAAAGCGAACATATGGTTTAAAACAATGATGATCATGGATACTGTATTGAAAACTTTGTATTTTTGTATAATTATTTTTACATCAATGGATGCTAAAGATACTAAATAACTGACCTCTAGAATACAATAATCTTAGATAATTGTAAATACAAAAGCAGAAGCACGAAATAATAATTTCTTAAGCCTATAGACACTCTAGGGAATACTTGCTTATACTTGTTTATACACATAGTTCTAATTTCAGAAATATGAATTATATCCATTTAGAAAAGATTTTTTAAAAATACATTTTTAGAAGCTTTATATGTCATTGACCCAGTTATGCCAATGTTAGCAAATGATTATGTATTAATCACTTCAGGTCCAACATTAATCTTGTTGAGAATATTACATGTGTGTGTGATTACTCAGAAATTAATAATCTATAATTACATGTTCCTGTGTGTTGGTCAGTAGCAGTTGAAGGTGCTGCCACTGAAGACTAGTATGGATCAGGACTGTATCCTGAGTCTGTCTGCTCGCTGTCTGCTGCTGACGTGGAGAGACAACGAGAAGCTGCTGGTGAGGATTCCCACGCATGAGATTGCTGCTGCCTCCTACCTGAGAGACGACGCACTGCACCTGCTGGTCCTCAAGACAGGTGAGGACGTATGTGTGTTCCTTGGTTAAATGCAAGATTTAATATTTCACTGGTTTATGTTATATTATGTTGTGCTTGTTATACATGGAATATGGAAAATGAATAAAAATATATTTTTTCAAAGACAGTTAAGGACACACCTGTGTACATTGTCAGTTACTGAATGACTGAGGACAAGCGATGCACTTTTTAAAAATGACGCTTTCATATCTCACTTGACAAAAGAGAATATAGACAAGATGAAGAGCTCCTCATTCTCACTGTTTTGGTGATGTTTGCCTCAAAATTTCAGTGTATAACACCCAGATGACAGGTTTGCCGGCTGAAATAACATCTGTCGCTGGCAGATCTTGTCAGTTCTAGCTAGCTAGCATAGGCTAATGCTAACACTAAAACTCTGTAAGTAAGTTGAAAACTCTAGCTGACTCGTTTTAATGTTTTCATCTGAATCGTTTTAAACGAGAACCCTGTAAAAGAGTCTTAAATATGCACTTGATGATTGCATATGTGACATTATGCTAAGGCTAAAGGTACATGTCCAGATGATGATCAGTGGAAATAAAGGAGCACACTAGTATTTCAAGGTAAAACAAGTAAGCACTAGTACTATAGTTTGTGTCTTTTTTAAAAATTAAATTAAATTGACATCCCTCTAATGGTTTGGGTGCTTCAAACATAGTTTGACAAGCTGACAAGTTTCTCAAATGTCAACTTAATCTAATGCAAGTTTGGCTGAAGTTGCTGGAGATTAAACTTTCCCAAACCAAGTTAAGAGCAGGACAGTGCCGCTATCATAAACTATGATATTGCTTATCAGCATCTTCTCTCCCACACAGCGGACGTGTCAGCCCTGAACAGGTATTTTTTAACATAACCTGTAACCTCACAAAATAATATAATTAGCTAGTAACATGCCTCTTGCTTTTGGAAGTAACGCTAGGTTACCACTGTATAGGTAGAACTGAAGAAGCCTTTTGGATGAGAAGCAATACGTCTTCAGGTATCTTCAACCAAGTCCAGCTGCACTTGATAACCTTGGATAATTGAGAATTTTCACAGACCCTACTGAAGGTAGATGCCACCCTCCAAACTCTTATGATACATGTGGAGAAATATAAGCTTAAATGTGGAGTAAGCGATTCTAATCCAATACACATATGTTTGTCCTCACAGTCCACTAGTTATCTGTTCTGTGCATGCCTGGATCCTGCCACACAACACTATTCCAGCTGATTTGTGTGTCAGGTACATAGGTAATATGAAAATAACTTGCTCATGGACATTCAACATACTTTCTACTTCACCAAGATATACTGTTGTTGTGATGTTAGCTAGTAGCAGGGGAGTTGGTGTGCTGGCTCAGGGTGCATCTCGTCCTCTCTGCATGTTAGCGTTGCAGCTGTAACGTTAACTGGAAGAAAAAGGTTTTTTTGTTTTTTTTCTTGGTCTTTGAGACACAAAGAAACATGTTGCACTTCACACACTTCATAAAGGTGTTCCCATTACATTCTTCTCTGCTACACAGAAAATGAGTGGAAGCAAGTCTCAACATCCCCTATAAATGACATGGACTTAAAAGGGTATTTTAAAAGGCTTAAAATTTAACACACCTCTAACCTGATAATATAGTTCAGGCCTTCATACATTAAAAAAAGCATTTTCAACAATTCAAAACATAACATTTGTATAAATTTGATTGTTTACCTCTGTAATGCTGCATTCAGACCAAACGCGAATTTTCTCCTCGCAACGCTTTCCTCGCATGAGTAAATTCACTGCAAGTGTTCACACACAATGCGAAAAGGCGATTTTAACGCGATAATGTGAATAAACACAACTCGCCATACTACAGCTGTATGAACCTAAAGTAAACATTTTGCTGTGATAACTACAACATGATGCAGATTTATTAAACATATGAATGCATGCTTTGTCAGGACTGTCAGCAAGACAGCAGGACAACAATTTCTAAAACGTTTGTTTTCTGAATGGAGTTCGGATTGGCTATGCTATGCTAACTTGGTCACAGTAAAGTACAACGATAGCTGGAATAAAGTTACATACACATGTTTTCTGAACTCACCAGGTATTTCAACCTCCTCGCTTTCTTTTCTCCGAGCAATGTCCAGTTTTGTACGGTTTGTATATAAATATGAAGTAGTGCCAAACGACGCTAACAACACTGGAACCGGATGTGCACGGAAGCTAGCTGCTGAGAAGCTCGAGTGAAGATAAATCAACATTGTAATCATAAAAGCTAAAGTAAAAAGCTAATTTAAGAAAAGCAGTTTACTCCGAGCTCCTCCATCAAGCAAACGGCGTAGTTGTCAGAGGAAAATCCAGTCCGACCACAGGTGTTTATTTGTCCAAAAGCTGGAGCGCTGCTCCTTGCTCCTCTAGCCCAAGTTTAGCAGTTCTCAGCCAGCCTGCAGATTTTCAGTCGCCCACTCTCCCTGGCCCTCTCCACACAACGCTCTGAAGCTGTCGGTGATGAACGGACAATCTCAACATTGATAGGCTATCGCGACTCAGCATCATACGAATTTCTCGCTTGAGTTGAAAATATTCAACTCACGCACCGGCACCGCCCGTCCTGCGCCGCCTGTCAGGAAATCGCGTATCTATGTGTCTTTGCATTGACTTTGTATGTAAACTCACCGCCCTGAACGCTCGCTTTGCTTAGGTCCATAGAAGCTGCTTGCTGTGATTCCCACTATTTTGAAAAGACAGAACTTTTGCTTTGTAGGCCACACCGACATTTGTTTGACATCACAAGAAATGTACTCTGTACAGCACCTAGACAAAACAGGCTACATGCAGCCTCAGTGTCATGAGGACAAAAATGATTTGCCAGGTCTCAGGAGGATATCATGGTGTTTGTCACGGAAGTGGATTTTTTCAGAGTCGCTTACCTTACCTTAAACAGGCCGGCCATGCCTCGGTTGCTAAGCTATGATTGGACAGTCACTGTTTGGTTTTGTGGGAGTGAAACTTGGGAGGATGGATCATCTCTTCTACTTAAAAATATGAGAATGACAGTGTACACATTTTTAAAAACCCTCATCCCACAGGTCTGAACGTGGACACAGTGGTTGCCGGAGACGACAGCCTGGACAGGAAAAAAACAACAGGCATAGATGGCCGACGTCAAACCATGAGCTGCAATGCTGACCCTCGGCCTGCAGGGGGCACAATGGAGCGACGACACACCATCTGTGGAGTCGACTGGAGGCCGTCACTGTCCAGGAGTAACCACGACAAAAACCAAAATGTGGAAAGAGGGGGAGGGGGAGAGAGAGGAGGTGGAGGGGGAGAGAGAGGAGGAGGAGGGAGCTTAGAGAGGAAGAGAGTGGGAGGGAGCTGGGAGAGGAGGCAGCAAACACGTAAAACAGGAGGGAGCTGGGAGAACCGCAGAGCGAGACCCATGAGCGGGAGCTGGGGGGTGGGAGTAGGAGGAGGTGGTGGAGGGAGCTGGGAGAAGAGGCATGGGGGAGGAGGTGTTGGAGGAGGTGGGAGCTGGGAGAGGAGAGGAGGAGGTAGTGGAGGAGGTGGGAGCTGGGAGCGGCGCCAAGCCTGCACGGGAAGCTGGGAACGGGGGAAGAGCTACGGCAGCTGGGAGAGGAGGAACCACAACCCACTGGAGCCGACGCCCTGCCCTGACGCATACTGCAACCTGGTCATCCTGGCTGTGGAAAACAGGGTGGGTCACCTGATCTGCTGAAAGTTCATTTACTACTTTTTGCACAATTTTGTGGTCTACAACCTGACCCAAGCTAAGATTTTTCTACTTTTTTGTTGGAATTTTAAAGCACAGCATATTAGATTTTGAATTTCCAGGAGGATGTGGAAAACACTAGAATCAAACTAATATAATGCTTTCATATTTATGTTTGTGTGTTAAATAAAAAGCTGGAATCAGGATAAATTTAGCCTAGCTTAGCATAAAGACTGGAAGTGAGGGGAAACCGCTATCCTGTCTTTGTCCAAAGTATAAATAAATCAATTATCTTTTTCTGTTTGTGGACGGATTAAACAAATAAGATACAACATTTTAATCAGGCTGCCTTTAGGGTGTATTTTTTTTTAACTTTGGACAGAGCAAAGCTAGTTGTTGCCTGCCTGTTTCCAGTTATTATGCTAAACTTGGCTAACCATGTGCTGACTCCACCTCCATACTTAACACACAGACATGACATGATAATCCATCTTCTCACCTCACTCTTAACTTTTATTTACAGACAGACAAAAGAAAAATGGCTATAAGTTTTAGTTTTGGACAAGCAAACATTTTGACCTGTTGATGGTGCTACATGAAAAGTTAGGGATCACCAACGTCATTATGACCCATTCAAATTGCATAACAATCCATCTAATGGTGGTTGAGATACAGTATTTCAGTTAAATAACTAAACTAAAATGCTGGACCAACCAAAAACACCATCCCTGGAACTGTGCTGTTAGATACTAAAAACACACTTTGTGTATGAATGCTCAGCGTTTAACTTAAATACCACTGTGGACATCCAGTCCAGGATGATATTCAGACTCCAGAAAGAAAACAACAGGGATGGGAAATAAACCTGTGAAAAGAGTACTTTCTTTGGGGTTCACCAATAATTTGGCTCACATGTTGGAACTGTAGAAAATAGGGCAACACACACTCGTACTGAGATTCTGCATTGTTGCATAACATGAAGCATTGCATCACATTTACAGCAGAGAAGCTTTGTCATTTTATTTGTGTGTGTGTGGTGATAGGATATCCTCATTCACTTTTGCCCATGTCCCCGGAGCATTAATTTGTTTGGATTGGCAGCATTAGTGTGTCATTGTATAACTGGCTCAGATGAAGCTTACAGACTCCAGTCATGTTTTACCACAACACCAGACTGCTGGCTTGGCTTACTACTTGAACATAGCACTAATCCATGCAACTGCTGCAGTGAAGCTGCTCACACAGTAGAACTTGTTTGGTAAACTCAGCAAAAGCGAAGGGGATAACCAGGTTTTAAACTACAGCAAAATTTTAATTAATAGCCCAGGCTTTTATTTGCTTTAATCACTGAACTCACCCTGCTTATATTTAGAACAGGTGTCTATACGGGACAGGCCTTTCATTCTTTTCCGAGAAAGCTCGATGGGAAATAGGCTACTAACAAATTGTTTATTAATACAAAATTTAGGCTTTCGCATAACATATCAATTATGAATCATTCATTTGATCTAGCTCAGAGAGACAGCCTACCTTAGAAAGGATGACAGCTGAAGGTTACCGTAGTTATTTCAACTAGGATTCATTTTAATTAAAAAACGTTTTGATTCTTTTAATCGGTGGACCCTTATGAACTAAAGTAATATAAATGATTAAGGTATCGACACATATTCGCATTTATGACCACTTCAAAGGTCTGGAGCCACCACTTCTTTATCGTTTCTCTTGTTCCCCATGCCAGTAAATCTGAATGAATAATACTTTGGCGCTCATGGTTCCCATAAAATGAACTGAATGATTGAACTGTGGAGAGTCTAACTGATCAAATGATGTGTAGCATGCCCAGACTGACAAAAGTTTAATCATTTATATATATGCACGGTCTAAGCAGCTTGGAACTGGCTCAAGAAAGCAACCCGGGGGGCTTTAAGAAATTTTATAAAAACCAGGCCCTGCATTTATTTGTCAAAACGTGTAGCCACACCAGGCCAGTAAAGGGTCCAAACGTCTAATAGGGGCTCGGATTTTAATTACAGTTTTACGGTACTAAGAGATTTGAATGAGAAAGTAATTTCTCTCCCTAGAAGGACATCAACATAGCTGTGATGCCAGAGAAGGTCACAAATATTAATGACATGATAACTAATTCAGTGTAATAATAGCCTCTTTGCGTGTGTGTGTGTGTGTGTGTGCATGTGTGTGCATGTAGGATGCTGCAGAGGAGTACTGTTCTCTGATCTGTCAGATGTTCCAGATCATTTACGGCCATCAGACGATCGAGTGTGTCGACAGAGCTGGGTTTCACCACTCCGTGCCGGATCGCTACTGGCTGCAGAGGAGTGAGTGACACTGTATGTCAACAGTAGAGCAAAGGAAAAAAATTATTACAAGGTACAAGACAGGGTGGTATGATGAGATAAAGTGGTTAGTTCCCTTTATGCTAATTTAAATCTAATGAATTCATGGGCGGTCTTTGCTACACTTTCATAATCTGATGAAATTGAAGGATCTTTTTTCCCAGATATGTGTCAATGCTCCAGAAAAACAGCAATTTCATTAGCTTTCTTCTAGCACCACCCCCAGGAAAGAGTTTACATTCTTAGCTCCACTCCTGGTAAGGTTCTAAGAATAGCTGCAGTAAATCATCAGTATGATGTTTGTTCTGTCTCTGCAGTTTTACTTAATCTCAATAACTTTAATGAACATGGTAGCCTCTATGAGTTGTGAGTAGTAAACGATACAATTGTAATGCTCTTTTGGTCTGTGCAGGTGACAGCTGTCTGACTGACATGTCCTACAGCTATGATCCAGAGTTCAGCTGCTGCAGCTCATAGTGAGTAACATTTGACCCTGACTGGAGCACAATCCAGAGCAATACAGTGTGCTATCAGTTCACAGAATGTCCTGAATATCTTGACATTTTCTAACAGACAATCTGAACAGACAGCCTTGAAAACTTTTAACCAACTACATAAAATAATGTTATTGTCAGCTCCTCTATTCTATTGTTCAACTTCACAATAAAAGCCCAGAGGTCTGTTTTGGTCCCAGATGGATTACTTACAGTAAAACAGTAAATATGGAACAAAGATTAATAGTTTTTTTTTTTGCCATAATTTTTAGGCCACTGTAGCTAGCACACTAAATGTCAACTTACTGAGTGATTTACATTTGATCACCAACTGCTGTTGGCAATATTCAGTGATATTGCCCAACACATTTATCCATCTATCTATCCATTAATCTGTCTATTTTAGGTGACAGTCTCTCCCCCCTCACTCCTCTCTCTTTCTCAGTGACGGTTCCCAGGATGCCTTTGAGCTCTACTACAGTGAGACATACAGTGAGAGTTCGTCTGTTTCGCTGCAGGACTCCCATCGCAGTCTGGCGTCAGCCAGCGATGGAGGAGACAGTAACCCCGCCCTGCTGCTGATGCAGGAGTACATGATTACTGTGAGTGTGTGTGTGTGTGGGGGGGGGGGGGGGGGGGGGGGGGGGGGGGGGGGGGGGATCCTGGTATTTGGACCTAATGAGGTCCAAATACCGGGATTCCACTATACTTGTTGGGGGCGACAGCTTTGTAGGGACCAAAATGCTTAACCCCACAAGCTTAAAAGGCTTTTTGAGGGTCATGATTTGGTTTTAGGGTTATGGTTAAAATTAGGTTAAGGTTAGGCATGTAGTTGTGGTGGTTAATGTTAGTGAAAGGGGCAAGGGGATGCATTATGTCAATGATGGTCCACACAAACATAGTGACCCAAGGCTGTGTGTGTGTCTGTGTGTGTGTGAAGCTGCGTAACAAGCTGAGTCCGGTGGAGTTGCAGCACTTTGCGGTGTTGCTGAGAGAATACAGACTGGGATCAAACATCGACCACTTCTGCTCCGAGCTGCTGCAACTGTACGGAGACAACCGCAAGTTCCTGCTGATGGGTGAGAAAGAGAGATACACACACACACACACACACACATAACTCATTAACTGACTGAAACTCTGTGGTAAACCACAACCTACTATATATACTGTTTATGTGGTTGTATTGTAAAGGAGTGTGTGTGTGAAATGCATAGTGTATTATAATTGTGTGTGTGTGTGTGTGTGTATGCTACATGAATTTACTGTATGTGTGAGTGTTTTACCTTTTTCTGACCCACTTCAGTAGAGGAAACCACAACTTCCTGTTAGTTAGTGAGTGAGAAAGAGGCATAGAGAGAGAGAGAGAAGTTGGTGTATGATGTTTTTCTCCACACACCCTGTTAATGCTCAGTGTGCTGGTGTAAGCATTAATATGAAAGGATCGGGGTGAAGAAAACAGACAAACAGCAAACTCACTGAGACTTGAAGCACACCGGTTCCCTTTTCGTTTCCTTCATTATCTTCCCTTATATTATATTGACATAGTAGTTATAGTAAATCACCCTTAGCATTATAATTACATGAAGTCAAGGTAAACTGTATTATCCCACAAGGGGAAATTCATGTGATCATACACGTCCTGTTTAATGCACAAAGGTACATACACACATACACATACACATTCACATACACACACCCCATGCACCCACACACAAACGCCACAGAGGTGTCGAAAATTAACCTATAAAATGCTGGCAAACTTAACTCATCAGGTTTGTCTGACAACCTAATTGGAGTTACATTAACTAGTCAAATTTATAGCTGCACTTTTACATTAAATCCACTATGTGTATGAAATCAAGTCATCTGTACAGTAACATTACTTCATAATTCATATATAGTACTATCACAAATAAAAGTAGTAATACCACAGTGTAGAAATACTCAGCAACAAGTAAAAGTCCTGTAAGTCACAAAAGTTTACTCAAGAAAACATGCATAAGTGTTCAAATAACTTAAATACTTAAAGTAACAAAAGTAAAATGATGCAGAAGGGACCATTTCAGAATAATTTACAGTATAATACGTTTGATTTATAGTCCACTATCACAAATTTACCTCAAGGGGCTTTACAATCTGTACAGCATAGACACACTCTGTTCTTAGGCCCTCAATCTGGATAAGGAACCCTCTTCCCCCAAAAAACCTGGAATGTATTTTATTGTAATAAGTTATATTGACTACAGATATCACGGTTTGTGCCTCACGTAATTATTACATTTTTATGCTTAACAAATACATAAGTACAAGTGTACCACTGTAGTTAAGATAAAAATATGTAACTATATATTCTTGTAATCATTTCTATCCTTTGTTTATTGGTATAACAAACTGAATCATCATCTGTGTATCCTAGGCATGCGTCCATTCATCCCAGACAAGGATGTTGGGGTGTTTGAGAGTTTCCTGGAGAGCATTGGGATCCGGGAGGGTGGGATTTTGACTGACAGCTTTGGACGCATCAAACGCAGCATGAGCAACATGTCGGCTACGGCCATGAGAGAGTAAGTAGGGCAGGACGTGTTACTTGGGATTTGGGATTGACTCAACGCTTGGTTTAAACTCAGTTCGGATTCTGTAGATGTTATGTTGTCTTATCTTTAGGGCTGGACGATATGGCCAAAGATGTTATCACGATAAAAAGTTTCATATCTTTTAATATCGATAATTATCACGTTAAGTATCAAATAGTTTTTTCAAAAGTTTAAAGGCTGATTTTTGCTCCTGAGTGAAAATTGAAGAAACCTGATGGTTAATTGTGGTTTAAACTTTTCTTTATGGTTATGGTTTATGAGATAGAACATTCAAAATATTTATGATAAAATCTTTGTCAACAAATATCTTTAAGTAAAATTAAGTAAAACCTTTTTCAGTCCTTTTTCCTCCACAGAATAAACTTCTTAATAAGAAAAATTAAGTCCTAATTCGTGTATGATTCAAGTGAATAAAATCAAACATTTATTGAATATTTATTGAAGATTTGTTATATTGTTATTGAAAAAAAATATATTGCGATAATTATTGCCCTACTTATCTTATTGGTTTGAAGGAATTTATTATATTTTTTATTAAATAGTATTTTTAATAAAACTGAAGTGCACCAACCAACTTCTTGTATATTATATTGAATTCATATTTGAAAAAGCAAAACAAAGGCATGACATTTTGCTGCTGCAGTTTGGAAACTAACACGTGCATCATTATTATCTATTAATTTTAAATAAAAAATATTTGTTCCCTTTGACTGTACATGTAGTGTTTTTCTTTACCCAGTCAGTAGCTCATGTACAGTATAAGTATGCTTACCATTGTGGGTAACATTGTTGTGTTCTCCCAGTGTCATCTTTAATCTGTTAAAAAATTTAAATGGACTATAAAAAGATATCACACTCATGTAAATATGAAATCTTATAAGAGGTTATGTTATTTGTGACATTGTGTTTGTCAATTTAAAAAGCTTTTGGTTCAGGATTTTGCGTTGAGATCATGCTTAATAAAGTTATTGTAGCTTTTGATCAATGCTCCTCTTACTTTGATACAAAACGGGACAGGTTGAGTCCACATGGGCCACTTTTAGGACACACAAAAATACATTTAATTTCTTTTTGTAAAAATAAGTGTGAATTTTCTGTAATATTAATTTTTACCTAGACATTTGAATCACCCGGAAGTCACAGAGATGAGGCAGCATTTAGATAATCTGTTTTTTTCCCCACTCAGCAGGTATGACAACTGCTCTGTGTCAGGATCTCAGGAATTCAATCGACGCATTACTGACATTACCCACGACATCGAGACGCTCGGCTTCCAGGACACACACGGAGACATTGAGGAGGAGGACTACTACCTTTGATGGAGGGAAACAGAGGTTTTGATTTCTCAATGAATTCAGGCAGTGTTTGAAGTTTTAATTTTGCCCACGTGCACCTGAGCAACAGCAGCAGTTTCCAGATATGTAAAAAATAAATTGTCGGACAGTGGTAGCCTTTTTGATGTTTTAAACGGCACTTCCTGCTCTATGTACAGACAGAAAAGCAGACAATAAATAAGACCAGCAAGTCAGTGAAATTAAACAACAGTAAGAAAGTTATTTTATAGAAAACTAAAGCTGTCAAATTAATTTTAACTTAAGTAAAATATGAAATATTTCAATGTTATCATACAGTAAATGCACAGCAAAACTAGGATCAAACAATGCAAATGTTATTTTAAGTTCCATAATTTAAAATGCATCATTGCTGCTAAAATGAAAATTAAAACTCCACTGACTTGTGTATTTTCTATGTATTTCATACGAATAAAAAACTGAATCTGAATTAAACAGAATGTTCTGCCTGTAGCTGTTTTTGACGACTGAAATCAATGAAATCTCAGTCTGATCATCTCTGTAAATCACAGGAAAAGGAAAACCAGACTTTTTCAAGTTTTATCCTCCAGATCCAAAGACCAAGATCAGAGTTTATATGTCAACTTGTGCCAAAATTGTCAGAAACAAACGAAATCTGAAAAACAAGACTTTTTCAGAATGAGCAGTACAGTTACTGTACTTCAGCTTCAAAAGTAATAAACAAAGACTCTGAGTCTTTAATGAATTTGTAAGAAAAATCATAAAAACAAAATCATGCATCATCATCAGTCTACTTTTGAATCAATTCTGGATTCAGCTTATATCACAAAATGTGCACAAGGCAAATTAAATTATCTAAATAATTTTCAAAGCTTCTGTAAAATGGTATTTTCTGCAGGGATTGCAATACCTAACAGTCACCACACGGAGGCAACTGAGGATAAAGGGCTGATTAACATCCTTGCTACTGAGCTAAAGGCCCACTATTACGCAGAAGATAGATATATGGATTTACCCAAAATCTCTCTCTCTCTTTCTCCCTGTGTGTCTCCCTCTCTCTCCCAATGCTGCATTGACCCATTATCCTGGCGGCAGAATCATAACCTTCCCATGGTGCAGTGCTTCTCTGCCCCCTGGTCCTCTCCACTGCCAGCCTCACTGAACATCAGAGAGAGAGAGAGAGACAGAGTCAGTACACCCATGGGCTTCACCCGAGTCATGTTAGTCCCCCTGCTCTCATTATGTAATAGACTAACGCTGTGTGAAACAGATTTACAACACACATCCCACGCAATCAAAATTCTAAATATGCTTTGACAAAGCTGTTCCACGCCCCTGGAAAATAATGACAAGCTTTCTTTTCTGTTGGAGGAATGTTTGGGCTCATTGTAGACAAACAGCAATATAGTAGCTACTTCTTGTTTCGTGTCTAAATGTCAAAGGTTATGGTTAGCGTTCATATCAGTCAAAATGATACCAGGAAATGGGATGATGTTCAGTTCTATTATCAGGACGGGAGATAAACTCTGAGGTCATTTTTGTCAGTTGTAGTTTTAGGGCAATGTTGGTTCGTGTATTGGTGTGTGTGTGTGTGTGTGTGTGTGTGTGTGTGTGTGTGTCAGGGGCAGCAGACACATTGTATAAACTTGATCCTCATCATCGGATTACAGCTCTGTAACCTCTGCAATCATCCATGTGGCGGCATTTACTATGGTATTATCATCACACACACACACACACTCACTCACACACACACACACTCACTCACACACACACACACACACACACACACACACACACACACACACAATCCCCTTCTGTTTGTTTTATGCAGCCTTGCGTCATCGTGGGTCCTAGGTCAAATAATAGTTTTTGTTTTCTCCTACAGCATAACAAGCTCTGTCAGAGTCATAATATTTGTCCCTCTACATAATATATTTTTATGTTTTTTGTTATTCAGGTTTCAATTTGATTAAAATTTATATTTAAAGTAATGTTTATTTAAATGCCTCATTTTAAGATATAATAATTATTCTTAGATTTTTAAATAATTGATGCATATCTGTTCAATTTCATCTCAATCTGTGTATTATTGTAAAAATATTTCTTACTTGCTTAATTGAAATCTGATATATTATGACAGTTATACTTCATATTGGATATATTGCATGATATATATTAATTGTAGGGTCTCTGTAAATAATATAAAGAGTACAGTCTAGACCTGCTTTATATGAAAAGTGCAATGAAATAACTACTGTTGTGAATAAATTTATAAATAAAATTGAATTAAAATGAAATCAATTGGAATAAAAAATACAAATATACATATATTACATGTTTAAAATGCATTGTAATGTAATTTTTGGTCTTGTTATATATTATGCACACACACACAGGTAGAAGAAATAGCTATTTAAAATGTAATTACACCCAGGCAACTACATCACAGCTGGGTGTGGCCATAAACACAACAGACAACACCTAAGATCAACATTAACAAACTGACACCTTCACATGTAGACAAAAAAACATGTATTATAATACATAAACAGCCATGCCATAATGCAGACGAAAAATTTCCAGTGAGATCAAACTGAATTAAATGATGTCACTATTGGATTTCTGTCCTGCTGTTGTTCCAGCTGAGCTGGAGGGTCAGTTTTAGTTCATTTGTTGCTCTGCAGATGTCGGGGGTCAGGGGTGTACAATAACAAACTCTCAGCCTGCAGGGATTATAGTGTGGTTGTCCTACTCAGCCCTGGTTGGTGTCACTGCAGGGATCACTGCAGAGAAAATCCACCATGGTTTCATAACAAAAAGCCAACAGCCAATCAAAGCTGCTGCAGTGACAGCTCAGCTAATGCCTCAGCAGCCCTGATACTCCAGAGATGCACAGAGAAATTTCACAGACACTGCAGAAAAAAATAAATAAAATAAAATATAATAAATAAACACCCAACAGAAAAACAAAACAAAAAACACCACTTCAAAGTGAAGACAACGGTTAAAATGAAAATCCCAATTTCCAACACTGATCCTTAATGTGCAGTTTGATATATAATAATAGGACAGGACTATTTAATTTATTTATTGATGATTGTTTATTTAACAAGGACAAAACACAATACATTAATTTCATCAGATTTGATTAAAATATTTTATTATAATATAATAATAATAATAATAATCTTTATTTGTAGAGCACTTTTCAAAAACAAGTTACAAAGTGCTTTAACAAGTGTAAAGAATAATACAAAAAAACAAGATAAGAGCATGAAAAATTAATATAAAATTAGTAAAATACAATAAAATAAAAGGGATGAAATAAAGTCAAATAAGATCAGGAAAGGCTCTCCTATAAAAGTATGTTTTAAGAAGGCACTTAAAAGAGTTCACTGACTCAGCCGACCTGATTTCCTCGGGCAGGCTGTTCCAGAGCCTCGGGGCCCTGACAGCAAACGCTCTGTCCCCTTTAGTTTTCAGTCGAGACTCTGGAACAGACAACAGACCTCTGCCCGAGGATCTCAAGGTACGTGCTGGTGCGTATGGGACTAAAAGGTCAGAAATATAACA
>NC_060157.1:5228478-5239450 GCF_021292245.1 Micropterus dolomieu
GCTATATTTCTAAGGTGATAAAAACATGATTGAACAAGCTTTGTGGTGTGCTGCTCGAAATTTAAATTACTATCAAACCAAACACCAAGGTTCTTTGCCACAGGCTTAATGTGATTTACTAGGGAACCAGGAGATGGCAGTATTTGATTTGCGATCTGCTGGGACCCGATGACCAGGATTTCTGTTTTGTCTGCGTTCAGCTGGATGAAATTATTTGGCTGCCATTTTTTAACTTCACAAAGGCAGTTATTAAGTGAACTCAGCATTCCAGGGTCTGTGGATCTGACGGGCAAGTATATTTGTGTGTCATCAGCATAAATATGAAAAGAAATGCCATGTTTATGGATAATATGTCCAAGGGGAAGATACAGATACAAGGAAAACAAAATGGGTCCTAAGACCGACCCCTGAGGCACACCATATTTAACTTGACAGAACGAGGAGACATAGTTGTTTACAGACACGCAAAACTTCCTATTTGACAGGTAGGATGAAAACCATTCTAGGGCAGTACCAGAGATCCCCACCCAGTGCCTCAGTCTGTCTAACATGATGTTGTGATCAATGGTGTCAAAAGCAGCGCTAAGGTCCAGGAGTACCAGGACTGAGCACATGCCTTCATCAGCAGACATTAAAAGGTCATTGGTGACTTTAAGCACGGCAGTCTCAGTGCTGTGGTACTTCCTGAAACCAGACTGAAACTTTTCAAATAATTTGTTATTTTCCAGTACAGTGAGCAGCTGTTTGGACACAATTCTTTCTAGAATCTTTGCAATAAAAGGCAGTTTTGAAATTGGTCTAAAATTATGTGGGAGGGAGGGATCTAAACCAGGTTTCTTTAAAGTCGGGTTCACGCAAGCCGTTTTAAAATAATCAGGGACACAACCAGTAGATAGGGAGCTGTTGAAAACACAGATCAAATGGGGCCCAACAGAATCTATTACTTTCAGTAAAAATTTTGTAGGTATTACATCAAGTGGGCTTATTATTATGTATCAGTTCTCCCAGATTAAAGCTTTAAAAACAAGACAGTTTTAGTGAATTAACAGAACAAGTAACAGAGTGCACCGGGATACAAACACCATTTGACATGATTATCTAAAAAAAAACAAAAACAGACACTACTTCTCAACTAGCTACAATAAAAGCCACAAACATTTCATCAGAATGAGAAATTTCCAGACACCTCCTATGAATGTAATTTTAACACATGCCAAATAGGCAGCGTAGCTTAGTTATATATTTCTCGATTTGTAATATGCTGAAGGATTTCTTTTCCTACTTGATGTAGAAGGTTTTAAAGTAACTTACTGTCTGATACTAAGTAGTAGGGAAAAATCCCAGGTGCCCAATGTCAAAAAATACTTTTGACAATATTGTTGTATACACTATTGTATTTGTACTTTTACTACTATTAATAATCGTCATTTTCAGAAGCCTGCAAATACCCCACAAGGCAGGAAAACAACGTATTATGCAGTAATAGTAACAAATAGAAAAACTTTTATTCCCTTTAAGAAGAGGATGAGCACAAAGAGGAAAAAAGGGTGAACAAGTATAGCCTAATTTAAATATTCTGTTTAGAAACATTTATTTATAATACATATATATATATATAAAATTGATGATAGTAGGCTTTATTTATGGTCATTATATTTCAGTGGTGGGACGTTGCACAGTACAGTTACTCAAGGAACGTCGTTACGTATTAGCGTGTGGACCAATGAGAGCTGAGGTGGGCGTAAAGCGGTCTCGCACCGGGTAAAAGGGATTTGATAGTTGCGGGTCTCGAGCCGAGCCTTCAGTTGACTTCCTCGGTGGGACAGAGACCATGGCGGCGGCGGCGGCTGCTGCCTGTGGCCCGCACAGCGCTGCGATAACGGCCGCTGTTAGCGGCAAGAAAACGCACAGTAACAGGGAACACAGTCGGAGGAACCGGGAGAACTCTCGCCGGAGACAAGCGGCTCTTTTGTTTCTCAGTAACATCTCCCTGGACGGACGACCAGTTAACGACCAGAGTAATTCAGCCGAGAATGCAGGAAGCCGCCAGCACAAAGAGACCGACTTGGAGGGAGCCGACTTCGGCTCTGCGGTGGCGACACCGACCGGGTTGTGCCCGGAGCTGGGAAACGGCAGCTACGGGACATTCTCCAGTTTGGCAGCGTCCGTGAGCTGCGGGAACGTCAGTCCCTCCCCGGCACAGAGGACACTCCTCAACATACCGCCTATCCTGGTCCTTCCGTCGGACACGGGGTTCAACGATGTGGGGAGCGCGGAGGTGTTGGTGGAGTGCCGCAGAGGCTCGTTCCCCCCACCGGGGAACAGTAACCTGCTCTCGCCGTCCCCGTCCAACGTCAGCCTGCTGCCGTCGCCGATGGGACCGCGGAAATCTTCCACATTGCTGTCAGTTCAGAGCTGTAACTCTGTGTCCTCAGAGCCGCGACAAAGGTGAGAGAGACGCTGCTTTGTTTTTTGTTTTTTTAATCTTGGGAGCATGCGTGTCGTTTCAGCAAGTTATAGGCTACGCTTGAATAAGCATTTTTGTGACTGGCATTCCCCCTTCAAACAACACCGATTGCTTGGTGCAATACCTGGAAGTTTGAGGCAGGATTGTTGTCATCAGCTCAGGCCCAGAACTTGTTCTAGACTGTATTTACATTTCTATTCACAAGCGGTTTGACACCGGATTCCATGCTGTTAGTCACTGGTTCCCATTAGTGTTTGTGGTTTGGATGCGTTTGTTTATTTGGCAGTCCAACATTTAAAGGAAGTTGTGTGAAGAGTGTGTCACTGCTCGTGATGCAACGTCTCTCTGTTTCTGCTACTGTTCCTTCCCTGCTCTGAGGAAAGACTGAACTCAGAACAGCTAGCCTACTTGAGGTATGTTAGTGTAACGTTAGTGCGAGTCATGTCTTGCACGATGAGGCCAGAGCTCCCCAGAGCAACATCTTACTAACTACATGACTCATGCCAGTTGGAGGTGGTGGTGTGGATTATTAAAGATTCAGGACCACCTTTATCTGTGTGGAGAAAGAGATAAAGGTGAGAGAAAGAAAATGTAAGATGATTAATGTTGGCTCCTGATTATTTCCCCTTATGCTGTCCTCACAAAATTTGAAAATTAGAGCGTAAACCACTGGTCCTGATCAATTATGGTCATTTAAATCCTGAATTTGTTCATTTCAAAGTTGACAAACAATTGTTACATTTTGATGAATCTCTGAATCTATAAAATGTCCAAATCTCTATAGACTAGTTTTCATGAGCTCTGAACTATCAAACTTATGTGAGATGTGTTTTCAAGACTTGAAGCCTCCATCTAAGTTCATCTCTTCATTAAGTGACATCAAAATAGCATCACTAAGTTGGAGTGAACAGTGTCTGAGAGTTTGAATGTGACGACGCTCCACTTCTTGAGCTTAAAGATTTTTGGTATTATACATTTAGAAAAAATATATCATAATGCAAGAGCTCAGCATTGTTAATAACTTCGAGCTTTTGCAGTCTTATAGGAAACATGGTTTAAAAGTTGTAGCTGGTGGCTTTGTAAAGGGGAAGTGAACCTGAGGACCGTTACAAACCACAGACAACATGAAGTCGAGCCGTTTTCTGTGGCACAGTAACCCAGAATCATTTTCATTCGGGTGTTTACTACTGTAAGTCAGGATTAGTTTGGATTTGCTCTGCTTAGAGAGGGAGAAATTGAACATGCGATGGGTGAGAACAGAAAAATATTAACTGTGGAATGTGCTTTTATAAGGGAGTGAGTGTCTGAATCTTTCTCATCTGGCAGTGGTTCAAACATGCTGCGCTTGTGTGAGTGCTGATGGATGGATCAGCTTCGTCACCATGTTGGCAGCGTGTCAAACCCATGTCAGCCCCCGCAGTGATAAACACCGCTTAACCTATTTACACCTTACAACAGGCTGGGAAATTAGCAGCGGATAACAGCTCATCAGTCAGTCCGCTGCACCGGCAGCCACCAACGGCTCCTGCTGTGTGACTTGATTTTGTTTATTTACTGTGACGCTGCTGCATGTACAGTATTTCATTGTATTTTATGCCAGGATGATTACTGGCACTGTTACTAATAAGAAGTGTAATTTACACATTGTTTGTATTAGACTAGCAATGCTGGGAAAAAAAAAAAATTATTTGCAAAGGGCTGCAACTCATTGTTTTCAGTCATTGATTGATCCATCAGTTCTTTGTTTAGTCCATGAAATGTTTGAAAAAAGTAGAAAAGTTGACCTATTGTTTGTTTTGTCCAACCAACATTCCAAAATACTGAAATAATTAGTTTAGAGGTGCAATGATCAGTCATTTAATCGATTAACCTTTAAGTGTCCCTTGAGTTGTTTTTTAAGAAAGACTCAAAATACACTGGTTCAAGCTTCTCAGGCAGCAAATTCTCAAATTTAACTTTAACTTTTATGTTGTTAAACTAAATTAGAACTGCAAGTAACGATTATATTCATTATTGATTTAATCTGCAGTAGTGATAGGCCAATATCTGGCATTTTGATCGGTATCAGCTGGTACCTGCACTCACATATCAGCAGATCTAATCTAAAACCATTACTAGCTATAGGGTTAAACATATATTGTCATACAGTAGAGAATAATGCAGCTACTTCTGACAAATCCTACCCCACTCACCCGGCCACGTTTTGAAATCTACATCATAAAACTAAAAGTGTGTTTTTCTGTATCACTAATAAGTAATAAAACATTCTATATGAAACAACATGTTACTGGCTAAGATAACCATGTACACTAGGTTGTACTCTGCATGACTTTTCTTTGTTTTTATATTGGCATTATAATTTGGCCATTGGCCGCCCTGCCCTCTAAATATCAGCATTGGCCATAGAAAAACCCATATCAGTCGACCACTAATCTGCAGATTACATTCAAGATTAAACAATCAATCTGTAAAATGTCCAACATTTAAAACCAAAAGATATTCAGTTTTCTATAATGTATGACAAAGATGGGCAGTGAATCCTCACACCCGATATAGGTAATTTAATAGAGAATTTTTTTTGTAAATTCAATGAATGCGTCTTATTTCACTGCATCATAAAGGCGGGGTATGCGATTCTGGATAAATCCAATTCCATGATCTAAAGTGAGTAATGTAACTAATGTTTGCCAGGTTGTGGGTTAGCAAACTGACGAAGAACCAACACAACAGCTCCAGACTGCGATACTCACAACTCTTCTACTGCTATAGCTAACATCACAACAACAACAGCATGTCTTGTTTATTCTAAGCGCAAATTTCTTCCCTGCAACACCAGCGAGTGCGGAAGAACGTATACTGCGGTGAAGTTTTAAGTTGGATAATTGTCTGTCGAATATCCAACTTAAAGCTAACGTAAGCGTCGTGAAAGCCCTTGTGATAATATTACTGTTAAGTGTGGAATTTGCGACACACAAATAAACGATAGAGCATAACTGTAAACCATAGATGTTTTTCTGTCGTCAAGCAATATCGTCATATCGCACAGCCTCAGCTGGAACAGACAAATGTTTGGCACTTTTGTTTCAAACTGCCAAAAACATTAATCTATGAAAATAGTTGCTGATTTATCTTCTGTCGATGGATAAATTAATAAATTATATCAGCTCTAAAAGAACAATATATCAATAGACTTTCATTTTTGTAAATAAATGGAAAACATTGATACACATTTGATAAGGATGCCTTTTAATTTAGTGATTACAAACTGCATTTGCAGATTAGGAACTTGTAAATATGTTGGCTTCCATTTCAAATGTCATTCACGTGTTACTAGAGCAAATGTTTCTCATCATTAGGGCAGCTGGTGACTGTAATGATGTCTCCAGATTATTGCGGTAATTATTTTTCGAAACATTTGGACAGTAGCACTATTTGCTGCTGCCAGAGCCAAGTTTTCTCATCCAATTCCTGCCAAAGATCTAGCCATCTGGATGAAGGGTGAAAGTGATTCGGGAACTTTGGGCTGACGGAGCTGTTGCAGCTGGTGAACACATAAATGTTGAGGTTTCTGTGCCGGCTGCTCGCTGGCACCTAAGTGGCTGAATTTAAATGCAGGCTTCTCATCACCTACACACTTCCTGGTGTGATAAAGTTGGCTGTCGTCAGATACGATCATCAGTCACGCTCTGTTTAGCCTCTCAGTCTGTAACAAGGCTCACTGTGTGAAGTCCTGCCAGCCGGCTAACCAGCCAGCCAACTGCTTCATTAGCCTGCTCATCAATACACACACAGACGCACAGTTTAACTGATGCTCTTGTATACAGCGACTGAGGACACTTGGCTGGTAATGTACACGCTCCGACTTCTGCACTTGCTTGAGCATCTTCCCCTCGGCTGAGTACAGCAACATTAGCATCATTTGCAAGGCTGCCGAGTTTACAAGAAGCCTGATGCTGTTATGTAATTGGTTCATGTGTGAGAGAAGCGCTAGAAAAAGAAACTCAGCTTTACAGTTCAGGAGACTTTTTCTGCTGTTGTACTGTCTCTGTTTTTAAAATTTGGGACGGCGAGATGTTTGGCTACAAACTACAGCCTCAGACATGTTGGAGGATAAAGGCAGAGACCACACACACACACTCCAGGGCAGATTTACTGAAGGGCTTTGACAGTATTTTGAAAAGTGTGCCACTTGAGGCAGTTTATCAGATTTCATGCAACTCTTTCTGAAGCCACACAATACTTTTATACAACCCTTTTTGCATGCACTGTAGTCCTCCCCAAGATCTGCAAACAGGCTTTAAAGTGAGAAGTCTTCACACTTCCTCTTTTTATCAAAAACTCAAGGCTTTTACTCTGACGGCTCACTGATTTCACTACCATACCAGCTGTTTAAATGTTTAAATTTTCTTATACTGCTGGCTGTCCAGTTTGAACTGTTTCTCCTTCTTCAGGCAGTGTGTTCAGTGTGTGACTCTCACTTCGCTTTTTTGTTTATTCCCTTTTGTTTCTGTGAAAAAAGCCTTCTCTCAAAATCAGAAATAGTAGTTATTAAGTAAATTATGTATTGGAAAACAGTTCTCTGTCTACATATCTTCATTTTCTTCCTGCTGATTCAGGTTTTTACTCAGCAGCTGACTGGATCCACACTCCAATTAAGACATCAGGTTGAGTCCTTAATAACCAGCCTGTTTGTGACAAGATTAATGGCTCCTCTAAGCAGTGCCAGCTGGATTTGGCTTCATTCTGCAGTTGGAACGTAGTCTGTTTGATCCAACTGACCGTGACAGTCTGCATGATGCATTTTACTCTGTTTCCATTGCACACTGCTATTCTGAGTTAGTTAACAGGATCTCAGCTGTCCTCTCAGACACAGATAAACCTTCCACTGATGCACGACTTCTAGCAACTCATTCACTCAAGTACTAAAACAAGGTGCAAGGTAGATTTATTTATTATTTTACAACACAGGGTTGTGTAAAGAGATGATGTTGTTTTCCTTTATGCTATTTACAAAAACAAACAGCATACAGACGATTTGACCTAAAATCCAAATCATGATTATTTAAATATTTTTTACCTCGATTCCGATTAATAAACAATACTTTTTTTGCCCTCATATTTTACTGACAAGGTTTTTACTGTAAATATGCTCAACTGTTAAAGCTGGGTTTATTTTTTTTCGATTCACAGTTGTCAAAAATCGATGAACTAAATGTTAATTTATAAGGTAATGTTGACTTGCACCTAACAGAGACATGGTTCCCCTATATTCAGTGTATTGCTGCTGCTGCTTCTAAAATTTCACACAATTGTCAATATCAGTGCAGCACTGATAATATTCACCCGCACACTGTACGAACACGGTAACGCTTAACGCTGTAACACGGTAACTCACGCTTAGCTAGCTTCCTCTTCTCATTCATCAAAGGTGCTGTTATAAGAGCTAAAATCTCGCCGGAGCTTCAGACCCCGGTCTGGAAGCTGATTGGATGAGGTGGAGACACCTGTTTACACACACGGTATGTTTCTAAGGGGAAATATTAACGTTATTAAATGACCAAATATGGCTCTGAAATTTTGGTTTTGATTAGTTTTCAATTAATCGTTCAGCCCTAATACAAAATGACCTGCACTAGATGGGTTGATAAATAACGTGAATAAAACTAGGCTATTTCACACGGTAGAGTACTGAGGATGCATTTAGGAGGCTCACAGCCTGGGAAAGAAGCTGCATTGAAGGCTGGTCGTACGAGACATTTTACCTTTTTATCAGACGGCAGGAGAGTAACCAGGCTGTGGCTGGGACCTGTCTTTTTGAATGCTTTGGGCTCTGCACAGGCACATCACCTCACTGATGTTGTGTAAAGAACAGATGGACTAACTTTTCAGAATTATTTTGGACACATTTGTGCAGTTGTGTTCATGATACTAACCATTCAAATCCAGATTGATTCAGGAATCTTCCTTTTCGAAAAATGCTACCTTTTAATGCAAATATATTGCGTCTAACCCTAATCCTACCCCTGACCAAAACCAATGCGCATTTAAAGAACCTCAAAGTAGCACATCTCGATAGGTAGCATGAATCATCAAAACAGCGGCAACGATCCTTTGGTCTGCTCATGATCATGTTTTAATTCAGATTGTGCACAAAGAGGAGGGGCTATTCACCGATGGGGCTGTTGTCAATGTGTTTGTGAGAGAGCGAGAGGGAGTGAGCTACAGATTTTAAATGGTAAAAAATAGAAATTCAATTTGTGGTGGGCAGCATTGATAGTCTGGCAGGCTGCCACAAATAAATCAATGTATGGGAAACACTGGGGGAGGGGGTGCCACAGAGCGGTAGATGTTCAGACTACACACTGCATCCTTTTTGAAAAGCGTAAGAGTTTGTCAGTGAATAAAGGCTGCAGCTAAAGCTCCCCGGTGTGTGTTGTTAACCAGCTGCTGGAAAGGTAAAGGGGGTTATAGTGTTGCGTTGTAGATGATGTTAGGCAGTTACACGTGAAATCGGCCACTTATGTTGAGGGCGTGCACAACAATACATCAGCTCAAAACAACATGTCCATATCAGTTTAATAGAAAGAGGAGCGTCTGTATTTTTATTCTCTATGTACTCTGTACTCTTTACTCCTATTTTAACCATAATACTGTGATACCACCCAAAACTATATGAGAGAGATACAATTACTTGGGATTTTACACTCACAAACCAATACAGTTATGTTACAAAGTGTTTGTGCTGTTTATGCTCTCATTTACTAAATTAAACTGAGCATGAGATGAGGTTGTCATAAACTAGGTGGCTTACCACCTCGGTTAAACTGTTTCCTGGGGAAAATCCTGTACGAGGACGCACTGTGCAGCTGTCTCTTTCACTGTATGTGGGGAAACATACAATAAATATCAGTTAGGGACTGTTTTATTAAACGGGTTGGCTTAGGATCTATAGCAAAAGAATCGTTGGGACACTCATTGTGGACCTGTGTTCAATATTCTGTAGTTTTGGTTATAATGTGAATGACAAGTGTCTTGATGGAAAAAGAGGACACGCAGAAGATTCTTTGCATCGGTGTAAAGTTAATCTGTGACTTGTTAGTTGGCGTGCCAGGGGGAAACACTAAAACTCTGCTGACCTACCTGTCAGCCAGGTCAGGACACTTTGTCTGAACTTCCCTGGAGGAGTCAGGTGTTCCCTAAATGACTTGGCAACCGGCAGCGCTTGTAGAAGCAGCAGCCAGTAGCTCCTTCAAACTTTGCTGTTTTTTCCAGCTTTAAATGCCAAAACATGCGTTACCTGTGACATAAATGCAGTCATTGGAAGATGAAGACGGGGTTTTTTGATTAAAGAGCAGCAGACCACGATCCACCAGGCCCAAGGCGTGTGCGGTGATCGCTCAGATGAGAGGAAAGGGAGACAGCAGAGGAGCCTTGCTAGCAAAGCTTGGACTTAATTCTGCTGATGAAGATCAAGCTCTCGGCAGGTGGTTCATGTTCCGAGTTGTCAGCGCAAGACTCCGGCAAGATGAGAGGAAGTGGACTCTGTGTTTTACATAAGTAATGCTTGGTGCTCAAACGCAGTCAAGATGGACTCTTTCCCAAAAGTGTCAGACTGTTTATTGTGATCACAATAAACACCATGGTAAACGGTTCACATATTTATTTAACGAAAATAAGCCAAATCAATAGTTACTTCAAATAAACATAATTAATGTATGAGGTATGTAGTCTGAGGTTCCAGTAGAGTGTGTGTGTGTGTGAGAGAGTGAGAGCTCATGACCCCACAGGGCGTCACAAGATGAAACTTTGATATTATCATCTGGTTGCTGCTGTTTCCATTCACCCCAGATGCAAATTCAAAAAATGCACTGTAGAATGTTTGGGTTGTATATATGTATATAAGTAGCTGTTTTATATTTTATTGTATATGTCACATATTTTAATATAGGCTACACTGTTGTGTGTGTGTAGCATGAAGGAACTACAAATTTATTTTTGTTATGTAGCCTTGTGCTGTATAATAATGACTAATAAACAACCTTGTACCTTGAAATTACCTCATGGAGTCAATGACGTAGATGGTCAAACACTCCACACTAATACTAATTAGGGTTGTTCCTGGTTTAAACTAGGATTTGGCATTTCTCCTGATGACATCAGGCCGAGATGACCTTCTGAGCTAATTTGCTTATTTGTAGCATTTGCTGAATAAGATTCAGGTTCTCTGCAAGGTTTGTCTAAAACCACAAAGGTTCTTTTAATGCCAAGAGGAAATGAAATGTAAGAACAGTTAATGGCAGATGAACCTTAAAAGACAAAAAGGAAGAGGAAGAACTAGCGTGGGTCAGCATGACTAAGTGTCCCGGTAAATAACCACCGAGAAACTGAAGCTCTGTTCACTCAGTCAGGTTCTGCGATAATGTTATAATAAAATAAACATCTGCTTGATTCTAATCTTGTCCTTATTATTCACATCATTCATTTGTACCAACACTTAGGCTACAC
>NC_060157.1:5239550-5274550 GCF_021292245.1 Micropterus dolomieu
GTAGCATGAAGGAACTACAAATTTATTTTTGTTATGTAGCCTTGTGCTGTATAATAATGACTAATAAACAACCTTGTACCTTGAAATTACCTCATGGAGTCAATGACGTAGATGGTCAAACACTCCACACTAATACTAATTAGGGTTGTTCCTGGTTTAAACTAGGATTTGGCATTTCTCCTGATGACATCAGGCCGAGATGACCTTCTGAGCTAATTTGCTTATTTGTAGCATTTGCTGAATAAGATTCAGGTTCTCTGCAAGGTTTGTCTAAAACCACAAAGGTTCTTTTAATGCCAAGAGGAAATGAAATGTAAGAACAGTTAATGGCAGATGAACCTTAAAAGACAAAAAGGAAGAGGAAGAACTAGCGTGGGTCAGCATGACTAAGTGTCCCGGTAAATAACCACCGAGAAACTGAAGCTCTGTTCACTCAGTCAGGTTCTGCGATAATGTTATAATAAAATAAACATCTGCTTGATTCTAATCTTGTCCTTATTATTCACATCATTCATTTGTACCAACACTTAGGCTACACCTGCTTATACTCCAGCGTCTTCCCTGCCAGTAAATGGACAGCAAACACAATGCTTTAAACATTACAGAACTGTTGTTTTAACTCCTATGAACTAAACTACTAACCCCAAACTTTAAAACAAGTAGCTTGTGCACTCAAACCTGCAGGGAGGTGGGCATTAGTTAGCAAATAAGGATAATGTTTGACGGTGGGAATGGTAATCTTGGGGTCATAGGCAGCATTCCTCCTTCTCCAAACATGGCGAGTTGAGTTGATGCCAAAGAGCTCGATTTTAGTCTGATCTGACCACAACACTTTCACCCAGTTCTCCTCTGAATCATTCAGATGTTCATTGGCAAACTTTTAGACGGGCCTGTACGTGTGCTTTCTTGAGCAGGGGCACCTTGCGGGCGCTGCAGGATGTCAGTCCTTCATGGCGTAGTGTGTTACTGATCGTTTTCCTGGTACCTATGTTCCCAGCTGCCTTGAGATCATTGACAAGATCCTGCTGTCTAGTTCTGGACTGATTCCTCACTGTTCTCATGATCATTGCAACTCCATGAGGTGAGATCTTCCATGGAGCCCCAGACCAAAGGAGATTGACTGTTTTTCTGTCACCTTCTCACCAAGCTGCTTGGTGATGGTCTTGTTCCAGCTTTGTGTAGGTCTACAATCTTCCAATTCTGTGGACAGGTGACAAACATGATTAGGAGCACTCCCTTTAAGATATATACTTTATTTCCCAGAGGGGAAACTCAAATACAGGAAGACATGCACAAACACAAACACGACCCATAGCAACACACAGAGAGATGTCAGAATGAGAGGGCTGCCAGTCAGTACGGCGCCCACCCCTGGGGGTGGGCGCCGTACTGTCTTTGTCTGTCTTTGCTTTGTTTCACACACCCCATTTCTCACTTTATTTTTCCTGTCTTTGGATTCTTTTGGAGTTTCTATACCTTCTACTTATCTTTCACTTTTCTTTATCTAAACCTAAATCAAATCAACGAAATGCTATTTTAAAAAAAGCGGGGTTCTAAAATTGATTTATAAGACGAGACAGAGTTTGCAGCGCTGACCTTCAGGCAGGTCATTCCACAGTCTCAGAGCCCTGACTGCAAAGACTCGATCATCTTTCAGTATAAATCTGAATCTACACTAAAACAACCTTGAAATGTCTGAATTCTGAGGGTTTCTCACTGAGACCATCTTGAGGCAATCGATTTACCACTGTTACTACACTACATGTCTGATTAGGCTGAGGAAGATATGCTGTCAAATGAAATAGCAATATCGGCGTGGTTGGTGAAAAATTTTTATTTTTTTCATGCTGAATTTGTTGGCTGCAGTTGAAAACGTATCAGATTCAGCACAAGGACTGATTAGACACACCCTCTTGACTAACACACACACACACACACACACACACACACACACACACACACACACACACACACACACACACACACACACACACACACACACACACACACACACTGAACTATGAGAACAAACGAGCCCAGAGAGGAGATGTAATCTGACTGAATCATCTGCATGTGTGTTTGTGTAAACATGCATGCCTCTCCAGTGAAAACAGAGCTGAACCCACTCCCCTCCACACCCTTAACACACACACTTTCCTTCAGTCTGCACAACTTTCCTCCAGACCATGTGGCTAAATCAGAAAACGCCCTTCACCTTCAACATGTCCACTGTGGTTCTCTCTGCACAAACCTTTTTCAGGTTGTTTTAAACTCTGTCCACAATGAAACACCGTTTGGTTGGCAAGTCACAAATCAAGAAGGACTGTGATTGGTGTGCCGGTGATGCTGCATTTAAGTGTGAAAACGTCTTCTCTGTCCACACAACATGCAGTGTTTCCCACATGATTTTGTGAGCCTATGGTGGGTGGACATCGATCATCTCGCATATGCCCCCCTGGAAGAACAATTTATAAAATAAAGAGACTAGGTAAATGAAGACCTTTGCACGCTTGTTTGTACCCTAGTAAACAATTTTATCATAAATGCACTGTATAGATATAAATGGTAACAAAACAGCAAGAAAATCAACTAATTTCTTTAATGTTTTTCCATCAACCATAAATCAAAGAATTATTTGTAAGTAATTTCCATTTTACTTTACTTTTAAGGGACACATGTAACAGCATTATACTTCCTGTGAATATAATCCAATCAATCTTATTTCCATACATGTTGTCTCAACATCTTATTTTTAAAACCAGACTTTTTTCACGTGTATCCTCGCGCTACATTCACCAAGTCACTCAATTTGATAAATTATATTGTATGTTGTGTTCTTATCGTACAATTTAGACTTAATAGCCTCTCTTCAGGTAAGACTCTCATACAATGAGGAGGAATAAACTATTTGATCCCCCGCTGATTTTTTACGTAAATCTGTGTAGGGAGCTGAAGGTTCGACTTGCCAAATGTCAGCGTGGAAACCTTAATGATTTGGAGAAGATCTGCAAAGAGGAGTGGGACATCCCTCCTGAGATGTGTGCAAACCTGGCAGCCAACTACAAAAAACTTCTGACCTCTGTGATTGCCAACAATGGTTTTGCCACAAAGTACTAAGTCATATTTAGCAGAGGGGTCAAATACTTATTTCACTCATTAAAATGCAAATCAATTCATAACATTTTTGACATGCGTTATCCAGAATTTTGTTGTTGTTATTCTGTCTCGTACTGTTCAAATAAACCTACCATTAAAATTATAGACTGATCATTTCTTTGTCAGTGGGCAAACATACAAAATCAGCAGGGGATCAAATATTTATTTCCCTCACTGCACTATAACACTTGTTACAAAGTGAGAAGATTTTGAATAATGTCGCTAACCGTGCCTGTCAACTCGCTCTGCTCCTTTTTAACTGCATTTACCGTAAAGGCTGTAAAACGTGTGCACTCCAAACTTAGCGGCTAGCATCGTTCTCACAAACAAGAGACAGTGGAAACACAAAATGTAGTAAAGTCATCTGAACAAACGTGTTGTTCTCCAATGCTTCATATTCATACAGTGTATATACACTCTGATAATTCCATTATATCCAGATGAAGTAATTGATCCTGCTGGTCTCCTTGAACACCTTTAGTCAGGTTATGGTATATTGGGATTATAGTCAGCGTGACAACAACTACATTAGCAGAGCTGGATTATGCACATAAATCCATTGAAGATACTTTCAGCACGTACCCAGCTTAGTTTGGTAACATGCAGGTCAGAGAGTAAAGATACAGTAAGTATGTTTGACAGCAGAGCCATATGGCTAGCAGCAGTGGGATAATAGACCTTTTTTTTTTTTTTTTTTTTTAAGTGAGAGCAGAACACCTTTTTACATTACAAATCGGAGTGCAGAGTGTTTGAAATGGTTAATCAATCAGCAGAAAATTAATCACCATCCATTTTGATAATGTGTTATCAGTCATTTATGAATCAGAAATTCCTAACATGTTTCCAGCTTCTAGGGCTGTGCAAACAAAATCAATACAACAATATATTGCAGTACTTTTTTCCACAATACTGTATCAATAATTCAGCCCCTCTTATCGATACATTACAGTTAGCTCAGTGCTAATCTCCAAAAGCATGCTAACGGACATTAGCATCACAATAACAATAATATAATCTTAACATAAACTACACACTTTGCTTCACATCCTTAACAACCTGAACGACATAGTGTGTATAATAAATATAAAAGAGCTGCTAACTTCACTGTCTTGATGTACTCTGCTACTTCAGCACGCCACACTGACTCGCTTCAGAAAACCCAAAGGGTCAATACTTAAACTCAAAATTCCCAGTGGTCTAAAAATACAGCTACCACTAGGTGGTGAAAGTGCTTGCTCTTGGTGGGAATTGTTGGGTTTCTGTAAATAATATCGCAGAGTACGGCTCTTTTATGAAAAGCGCTATGAGATAACTGCTGTTGTGATTTGGTGCTATATAAATAAAATTGAATTGAATGTAACTGGAGATGACTTATATGACTTGGTTTGGGTCAGTTTGTGTTCACCCTGGCTTTGTGAATTTACCAGAAAACATCAATCATAAATGTTTAGTTTTATGTTTTGTCTTTTCTAGAAGAAGGAAATGTGAAGAAGACAAGGAGAAAATGAGGTATTATATGAAGGATAATTTTTTTTGAAGCAGGCAGAGTCTTTTAATCTGGTGATGTAAGACACTCAACAGGGTTGGTGTGCATGTGTGTGTGTGTGTGTGTGTGTGTGTGTGTGGTAAGGATTTAGTATGGGGGTATTTAAGTAAAGCTGTGTGATTGCTAATGTTGTGGGGACATAAATCTATTTACAAAGTCACATTGTGGTGACTCCCCTTCCTTATTGATTACATTTTAGGGTGAAGACTTGGTTTAAGGTTAGGTTAGGGGTGAGGTTTAGGCAGGTTAGGGTAAGTCTCTAGGGAATTAATGTAAGTCAAGGAAAGAGTTATAGGGAGAAAGCACTATATTTGTAAACAAGGCCATAGTTCCTGTCAGTTTCTCACCAGTTACATTAGAGGAAAATGTTTTCAGAAACAGATAAGAATAGTGCTCCAAATGTGTGGAACTGTTTAAAGCTGGGCAGACAGCGGGAGTTAATGATCCTTTCTGCACAGCCAGAACCTGTGACTTCATGCTCACACTATAGGACTGAATTTACCACGATGGGGCGGCTCACACTGAACTCCTGCACAGAGTTTATTCAAATTAGACGACAGCATCAACACAGCATATTTGGGGCATAAAACTGCGCATTGTTACTACCTTTAAAGTGGGTAAAACAACACTAAAACCTTCTATGGTGTATGAATACAAAGACATAAATCAATAACAAATGTGTTGGACGACCTCAATTTGATAGCATGACTCATTGATTTCACGTTCAGATTTTGTAATGTTTTCCCACAAAACCCTGCCCTCGGACTCAAATACTGTAGCTCTGGCTTGCGCTTGGATTTCAATATTCCTGTCCCTACAGAACAAGAGATCTGCGGAGACAGATTAAGTCAGTGTGTGTTTGTATAAGCCAGTGGTGTGTGTGTGCGCAGAGTCTATTCTGAGCTTAACTGCTCTGTCTCTGATCAGTGGAAGCTGCATGTGAGGAGGAAGCAGCTGTCAGATCGTCCATCAAGAACAAGAGCAAATATCATTGATCCCTGTGGGCTGATCAGGACACGGCAGGACAGTGACAGCAGTAGTGTATTTAGTACAACACCACCATGTAAAAAGTGTGTGGAGATCACCAGTCTGTCTTTGCCTTTTTTGCATCTTGGATTACATTAATTTAAAGTTTTTCCTGTTGTTGGACAGGACGTCATTCTGTTTCACTGCCAGTGTAGAGGAGAAGATTATAGCTGGTTTTCAGACTTCCTGGATAATCTGACATTTTCTTTGTAGTGTTGTGACAGACCATTCAATGGTTCTATCTGGTCAACAGCTCACAGCACCGACAGAGAGCAATGTAGGAAGATAATAAAGAGATTTCAACACATTAAGCTTGGAGTTTTAGTTCACTTCATTTGTTCAGGTGATTATTAACTTTAAATGGTAAGAGAAGAAGCTGAATAGAGTAGCATGTTTGGAACGATGAGAAGAAAGCACAAAATGGAGAATAGAGACTCATAGTTGGCACTTAATTTTGGAAGTAGAGTCTTTCCAACTGTCTAAATGATGGGAAACGTGTCAGATTTGCAGTTATGCTGTGGTAACAAAAATCAGATGTGAAGTCAGGTCAACTAGACGCAAAGTTCATCTCCATCCACCTGTTTAGTTTGATGCATATAGGTTGGGCAATCTGACCAAGAAATTATATTACGATCTATATAATCCAAAACCTTTTCTCAATTTTGGAATTCCCACATAGACTTTAGCCAGACTTGAAATAGCCTATGAATTTCTCCTGAGTTTTTATTTGAAGTTCGAAGCAGAAGCCAAAAGATAACAACAACATCATCATAAAATAACACATTTCAAGTACTCACAACAACTCGATTGCATCACCGAAGGAAGAGCCACGTGAAGAGATTCATCCAGCCATTATAGCCATCGGTTTGGTTATGTAGCACAGAGCTGCTAGGTGATGAGGTTATGTGAAGTTTGGAAACGGAAATAAGATAACATTAAATACTGGAATGTCTACAATCTACCTGAAAAGTAGATTGTGGGCGCCTTTAGATCAGGATCTCGATTTTTAAAATCGTCAGATTGCCCACTCCTAAATGCACATTTTACATATTTAAAAAAAAAGGAAACGCTGAAATAGAAGCAGCTTAAAACCATTAAATACCTTCGGTGAGCTTGAAATGTTGGTGAACTAATAAAGAAACATTTTGATTCATAAAAGTAATAAAATAATATTGCTTGTATTTAGTCAAGTCACAAATTTGCCTCAAGAAGCTTTACATCTGTAAAGTATGCGACACCCCATGAACTACCTTGGAGCCTCAATTTGAGTGAGGAAAAACTGGGGAAAAAATGGACAGATGTAAAACAGATGTGGTGTGTACAGTATAAACTACCATAACATAGGCCTAGTTCATGTGTGTGTTCATTTAACTTTGTCTGTGCAAATAAACAACTACAGGAGAGAGAGAGAGAGAGAGAGAGAGAGAGAGGCAGAAATTATGGTTATGTGAAGAAAAAGACCAAAAATGTAGCAAGTGAATAGAGAACAGGAAGTTAAAATAAGAGAGACTGATGATTGAAAGCCAAAAAGGTATAGAATGAAAACACACTATGATTCATGCTATTTTAAGACCGGTTTTCTGACAGAGCGTGTTTGCACTTCTTTATTTTAAGCTAAAACGACACCAGCTATTATTAGTGTGTCTCTGGTGTTGTTCATAACTCAAACTGGATGAAATGACTCTGTGTCCCAGAAAAATCCATCACTACAGTCCCCCAAAAACAGGCCTGCAGCTGCTTCTGGGCCTGCAGAGTCATGTTTTCTGGATAACAAGGAGGTCACCACAAACCCTTCAGCAGGGAACTAAAGACCTTCCTGCTCATTCTCTCACTGAAACGGTGAAGAAAACTTGCTTTTTTCATTCATTCATATATTCATGCATTATTTTATTTGTTGTTACATTGCAACAGAAATATTTTCAGAGTCTGAAGCCCTTATCTGCTCAAACAGTTTCAGTTTCTTTGGAAAAGGTCACCAACCAAACTTGATGTATGTGACCTTTATTTTGGCTGCTTGGCCTTTAGAGATGCAACATATTTACAGAATAATGTCACATATTCAGAAAATTTCAAAAAAGTCTAAATTTAAATTATCTGTACACATCTAAGTTTGTTTTTGGCTAAAGATCCTTTTTCCAAATGTTATCTAGAAGATAATCTTTGAGGAAAATAGAAGGATGATAGACAAGCTTATACTGTAAAGATTACTGGTTCAGTCTCCTTAGTGTCTCATCACAACGTGACAGTGAAGTTCATGCAGCTCACCCAGACCTTCAGGATATTAGTGAACAGTATGTGTCTTTTTCTAAACACCCATCATCATCATCCTCAGCAGCGAGGGAAACGGCAAACTGGATTTTTCCGTTCCCACAGAACAGAAACTTTCCACATCATCCCAGTGAGATGTAGCAGGCTGGTTCTCATGGAAACGGGCCATTGGTCAGACTGTTGTGATAATGAGTCTGCAGATCCACAGTTGAGATACTGGGACAGATTTAGTCAGACTGGGAAATCACCAGCGTCGGCTATCGCACTCTTACCCAGATATTGTTGATGTTTATGACTACAGCGTTTTCCTCACAGATGCCTCCAAGCTAGGAAAATAATTTAAAGATAACTAACAGGGATGTTTAATATGACAGTGTTGCGTTTGCTTTAATGAACCTTTTCCTGTTAAATGTCAGGAATCACACTTCTGCTGAAGAACTTTCCTATTATAATGTGTGTGGGTGTTTGTTTGTGGTCCACCCAAATATGTTATGTCACAGTTGCTTTGTGTAGCCGCCATTGCTGCTGCATTGAATAACACTGTTCATTATTCATGGGGCTGGGTATCAAACCTCAATACTTTTTTGGTACAGACAAAAATGTGTCTGCAGCATCAAATATCAAACCATCCAATTACCTAAAGTTGTCATTGAATGTCTTGCTTTTTAGTGTTATTCTTTTATCAGTCAGTTTCTGATTTTTAACTTTTGCTAATGTGACGTTAGCTCCACGTCTCATCCAAATATGGTCACGTCCGGTGCTGCTGGTTGCCCCATCGGCCAAACCCGAGGTTTCAAAAGGCAGTCCAGAGACCAATGGGTGACGTCACGATTACTACATCCATTTCTTGCATACACGCTATGCATACCACAGTAAAACCATACATGTCATCACCAGACAGTAGGCATTGACGTATAAGCAAGCAAATACAGCAATAAATACAACAGAAGAAAAGAACAACAGTTCATAAATGAATAAAATGTTCAAAAGGGAAAGATCCTATATAAATGCACCTTTAACGTAATAAATACAGCTGTTGATAATAAGTAAAGCAAAAAGCATAAAAATTGCACCTATCCAAGATCAACTGGAGTAACCATACAACAAAATAAAATAAGTTGTGCATAACTTTTACCTTTTTACCAAAGGATTTGTTTTTATAGAAATAAAGGTGGGCAGGAAGGAGTTTAAAACGATTCTTCATCTGCTTCATCTAAATTATCTTCCTGATGGCAACAACTTATAATCAGAGAATAGTACAGTATAGTAGTAGAATAGAAGGATCGTCAAAAATTTTGTTAGCCAGTCTAACGACAGCACACTCAAATAAAGACTGAAGTGACCGCTGTAGACGTTGGTGACATATGAGAGATGTAGTTCATTGAACAGTTTCACACAAAACTAAATGTTACTGTACTGTTTTACAACAAACTCCGACTTTCGTCACTTACAAAATGATCTTTTAATCCACAGACCTCGTATGTGTAATTCAGGGTACAATTCAAACTGGATAAAAAAAATAAGTTGTCTCTCGCCATTGACTACCTTACATATTTTTTTAAGTCCCACGGGTCGGAAGCGGAAGTGAGTGGGCTCTTTCCATTCCCACACCATGGAAACATTCCACAACAATTCGTGTGACCGTGTTTACAGTAGATACCAAAGATAGAATCATTAGAAATAGACTCTAGGGTTTAATAATACTGGAGAAGTGACAGCCGAGACTGTTGAAGGTCTGAATGTTCTTTTTAATCAGGAGGACTGACTGATCAACAAAAAATGAAAAAGTCAATTCTGTGACACTGATGACATCGTCTTTGTGGTATTCAGTGTATTTCTGGAACTGAAGGACGTAGTGTTTAAATCCCCGGATGCTGACTGTGACCCACAGGGAATCAGAACAGTTATTACTCTGCATGTTTTAAATTTTTTCATTGATTCATTAGAGAAACAATATGTTCAAATTGAATGGGGAAAACCTTTCACCCAGTGCTGTGCTGCACGTGATAGCAGTGACAAATCTGATTGTTCAATGTCCCTTACTCTTTAATTCAGAGTGACCAAAATAATGTTTACATGATGATGTTTCAGATTGCCAATTGCCAGTTGATGAGGATTGGGATTTATTCAGGCTCTCTTCTGTACTCGTGGTGTAGACAGAGTATGGAGCTCTTGGTGCAAAACACCGCTTAGACTCATGCGTTCACCCAAAATCATCAATTACTATTTTTGTCAAGGGAGTCTGGTGGCTTTGACGAGAGCGATATAGCGACCGCTTCTGGTTAAATAAAAAGATCTTACTCTTTAACAAAAAGGTCTATCTTTGTAGTCTCTCTTTCCATAATGTTGTCATGGACTTGTAATAACAATCTGATCCTGTCGGTAGCAAAAACTAGCACTTTAGTGGACTTACTTTGACAGGGCACAATTGCCTACAAGGATAACTTTACAGGTTACCCTTCAACTACAAATTTTTGCACACAGCTGCTCTTTGGACATTCTGTTTCAGATGGTACCACTGGTGGCAATAAAGTGCATGAGCCTAAACTGCACGGTGATCCCTGCCAATGACATGGCGAGCTGACTGAGTGAAAAAATCTCCTGCCAAAAGCGCTGCAGGAACCTGGTGCAATGCTTCTGAAAAAGGCATCAGGCAGCCGCTCAGGAATTTTCTCTGCAGGAAAAAAAAAGAGACAAAAATCTAAAGCACATTCTCAGTCACCCATTATAATTACTGGATTAAATCATGAAACCTCTATACGTGACATATCGTAATGTGAATTTAGTGACTTTTAGAATTACATTCAAAGTATGTTTAGTATAGCTGTTAAAGAGATAAACTTTAAATACTTATTTCATTTGGCCAGTATACTCTGCAAGAAATGTCTTATGTTTTTGGGTGAAATTTTAAAGGATTGGCAGAAGGTAGAACATCCTGTTAAAGCCTGAAACTCAACATGCCTGAATGAGGAGACGCATGTTACTACTCCGCCCAGATGTTACTACTGCATCTCACACACACAGGCTCACACACAGGCTCACACACAGGCTCACACACAGGCTCACACACAGGCTCACACACAGGCTCACACACAGGCTCACACACAGGCTCACACACAGGCTCACACACAGATCATCTGTCAATTTTTTGTTTTGTTTGCCAATAAAGCTAAATTGAATTGAGAGAGAGCGCCTATGTGTGTTCATGTTTGTGTAATAGTTCAGTTTCTCAAGAGAAGGTCTAGTGTTCTGGTTCCCTTTGGGGTTTAGGTCCCAATATCTGTATGTGTGGGGGTGGAAAAAAAGTTCTGTTAAAACTATCATCATGTTCACATAAACCTGTGAAATATATTAGTTACAGTATTGTGTGGGAGTTTTTCCTTTATCTACATTATACAGCCTACAGTGTGTATATCTCTATTTCTACATCTACGTTTTATTACCTGTTCTGTGATTTTATATACTTTATTTTTGATTTTGTTTTATTCAAACAACAAATATCACATAAAATTTCTCTTTGTGCAGTGTAGAGTTATAATGATAAACATTACATAGATCAGTCAATAACTAACAACAGCATGAGCAATTTATATCTCTCCAAAAACTGTTTTGTAAGATCTTCTGTTTTGGGTCTGTTTTTTAGGTTATTTAAAGACAATGTGGCTAAATATGATGCTTTTACTGGCTTTGTGTTTTTCTGACCTGGTACAGAAACGAATGTCTGACTGTAGCGCTGCTTGTTTCAGCTCAAGGTGGAAAGCAGATGCGGAGCTTCCTGCATGGTGTTGACAAAATGACACCATGACAAAACTTAAAAATATGAAAAAGGAAATGTTTTTATTAGGGGCAGATTTCTTTGGGTGGGTCACAGAAATAATTTCTTTTATGCACTTACAGTATATATGAAACATCTGTTGGTGGTGTTAATGTACAGTATGTTTGCATGCGTTGAAGGGCTGTGTGGAGACTGTGCGCTCTGTGTTTATGTGCCAAGAGATTATGCATGTGCTCTGTATATTAATGTGAGTTTGGACCTAGAAATGCAAATATGCAATTTTTGTGTGAGAGTGTTGGGTGTCTGTGAGACACTATGCTGATGTCAGTAATGTTATGTAAGTGCTGTGAGGTCAGTGAGCTGAGCTCCTTGGCCTGCTTTCATGTCGAGGTCTGTTGTTTTAATCCACAAGGTCAAAACAGCCACACAACCTGGCTCATAACCTTCAGCAGACAGAAACACACACACACACACACACACACACACACACACACACACACACACACACACACTCTTTTGTTGTCACAAATCAGTAGGTTTGTAGTGCAGCTTGGAAACAAAGAAATACAAAACAAAACCTTTACAATTTACTGAAATGAGAGTGATATCCTTCATTAATTTCTCTCTCTGTCTCTCTCTCTCTCTGTAGGACTCGTAACCTCTCTGGTGGATCTCCCAGACCTCGACACACCAAGAAGATCCACTTCATCAAAAATATGAAACAGTACGACACGAGAGGCAGCAGGTGGGTCACACTCATTATTCTGTAGTTGCAGGTTTTTTTTAACAAGAAATATAAGTTTAATATTAAACAGTAAAACAAGTAATATAAACTGTAAAAAAATATGTTTCATGTGCGTCACGCTTAAGTGTGGTCTTTGTTTCACCTCACTGCAAGACGGATATCTCAGGAAAGGTAAAGGTTGAAAGTGGCACACATCACATTGTTCCACTGCCTCAGCCAAATCGATATCGAGATGTAGACAATGTAGCAGCATGTTGATCCCTGCTGTTCACAGCGTGTACAGTTACAGCACCTAAGCACAGCAAGGTCAAGGCAGTGGACATGTGCTTTTGTGAACTGTCTGTGAAGTTCACTGTGTTAAAGTTTTCTCTGAATTTTTTTTTTTTTTTTTTTTTTTTGGGTGGGGGTGTGTATATTTTCTATTTATACTAATTTAAATCAATGTTTGTTTGTAGGATTGTGTTAAAGGTCCCATGGGTCATAACTCAGATATATCCGTTATGGCTCAGTCTCTAACAATAACCCTTTACAAACTCTGCTGACTTGCAGAAGTGTGCTGCCTTTACTCCACAGCGGGGATGTGAACTCAGCTGTTGGTGTGTATTGTGGAGTTTGGACAGTGTCATTCTGTTCAATTCTTCCTCTATTGTATTCTATTTTTGTCCTTCCTTGCAGGTTGTATAAATCAGACCTCCGGTTCAAAAGAACACAGGACAACTTGGCAGATAATAATAGACTGAGGGCTGGTTGTTTAAGAATAGATCCAGCCAAGAGCAGCAGAGCTGGTGTTTGTAGTGCAGCCGTAGACTGGATATAAGAAGTGGACGTAGTCATCGTGACGTCACCCGTCGGTTTGTGGACTGCCGTTTTGAAGCCTCGAGTTTGGCCGATAGGATGTGACCGTATTTGGATGAGACGGTTGAGCTAACAGCCATGTGCAGAGCTAGTTAACGTGCTTAGCTAGTTGCATCTGTAATTCACGTTAACTGTCATTTTAACAGGGCTGATAAACTTTGTCTAGCGAACAACAGTATTAAAACTAAATGTACACACCAGAGAGAGTCAACAGCCAGCTCCTAATAAGATTTTTCAATGGCACTGGTTAAATTTACACTGTGGGTATGAGTTAGTCTAGCCTGATTCGCAGGTTGCCATGGTAACGACTTGTCAATCATAGATAATCCCTCCCTGAAGCATACTCTGCTTTATGGTCTATGTTCCTCTAAATGGGACCATCATTTACTAAATGAACATCATGTTGTATTGAAGAAGACTTGAAACTAGCGACTGAGACCATAAAGTCATTGGTAAAGTGTTTACTGAGGTAATAAATCAGGTGAGAAGTAGGGTCATCAGACTTCTTTTTGCAACCAGAAGAGTCGCCCCCTGCTGGCCGTTCAATAGAATGCAGGTTTAAGGGACTTCCGCATTGGATTCACGTCTCTGACCGGAAGCTTTCAGCTTGACTTCAGCCAAGTCACCATGTCATCACGGAGAAAAGACAGCAGCTAACAGAGAAAAGTAAATGTTGGAGCTCTCCTGCCTCAGAAATGCTGCTGTTGAGCCTCCGGGTTGTAACCCTCTTTTGGGTCATTGAAGCCCCTGCTTCCAGCAGTGCTGTAATTTTCAGTGTTGTGGTAGTTAATGAACAGTAGGAAAATCATTACAGTCAACATAAAAAAAGGTTGATTGTTGTCTGTAGATCTATAAATATAGCTAATGTAGATTAACATAATCTTTGATTAAGATTAAGTAGCTTCTTATGAATTTACAATATCAATTTGGGCTCATATTGTCCCATCAACATGGTTCTTGATACTCTCCTCTATCGTTTCAAATACAGATATTTGTCATATATTCAAAAAGTGTGGACATGTAGGCAAAAAACTATTTTTAAAATCTAAATTGGGTACAATTTTGTCCATTAAAAACAGTCCGTAAGTACCACTTATGTGTCTGTTGATAGTATTTCTGAGTAGGCTAACTAACCTAAAACCACTTATAAAGAATGTTGTGACTATGACACAAACTTGTAAATAAAGGGAGAGAGAACTGAACAAAATCAGGCTAAAGTTAAAAAACACTGCTCTACAGCATATCTTGTGGGAACCGGAACGTTACCGAGATAAATAAAATTTAATAACATAAAGTCACTGGTCACAGTTAATCTAGTGGGCAAGGCTGAAGTGTCTCACCCTTTTAGTTTATTTTGATTTGTTTTGGGGGACAATTCGTAGCTCAGTTGTTACAACCCCTCGGTCAGGGGTCCATTCCCTACGGTGTTTCTCTGTTGTTTTTCTTTTAGGTGATCGTGGAATAGTGTGCCCCCAGTGTTATGAAATGTGGGGTAATAAATTGATGTGTGAAGGAGACAGAGTCCAGCAGGCCTGTTCTGAAGCATCTGCTGTTTCCACTGATCTCCCTGGTGACTTCCTGCTCTTCACTTTCCCATGCATCCTAGGGAACACTGTGTGTGTGTGTGTGTGTGTGTGTGTGTGTGTGTGTCACTGGTACACACAGCTAATCTGTCTCATGGGATGGATAGAGGAGGCAGAGCACCAGGGACAGAAGAGGACGGTCAGTGTTTCACAGGTTCTAGGGATAGTTTTGATTTATTCACAGCAGACAACTACATGTTTAGCTCTCGTGAGAACTAAAATTAATTTCCTTTTTGGCTCATTTGAATGATGAATCACTCTATAAAACAGTTGGAATGATTAAGCCACAACATGAGATTGCTTGTCTCTCTGTTTATTCTAGGATTAAAGTATATTGAATTCTCTACCCCGTTGGATCCTCATAAAAAATATACTGTATGTGTTTGACCAGGATCATGTAATGCTTGTGAAAATAACCGCAGTTGCATGAACTACTAACTCGGGCCTTTCTTCTTCATAGGTTTATCACAAACAAACTACAGTATAGTAGAGTAGGATAAAACTACATCAAAATTGGTAGCTGCAGGTTTAAAAATTTTCAAAGATCCGATACTGTCCTTTAGTCTGATGTCAGGAAGTAATGTGAACTGAGATAAAATCAGGTCTCTTCACATCATAAAAAGAGTAGATAAGAAAACAGATCAAATAATGTAATTTCCCGCTATTGAAAGTTGCCTATATTTACTTACAACTCTATCATTTTCACTTTTTTTCACTTTACTACTCCAACATGAGTCCGATGAAAACATAAAATTTCACCTTGTGTGTCCAGTTGTAACAGTCATCAGCTAGTTGTCACAGGTGAAACTGAAATAGACCCCCCCCCCCCCCCCCCATATGTGGAAATGCATCTATTTTATGTACCTGCTTTATAGCTGGGGGGGGAGGGGCATTGGGTCTCTGACTTCAATTACGATGATCTTCACAGATGACATTTATTCAAGGAAGGTCAAATCAATGACAACTTGACTTGAAGACGTCTGACCTCTCCTCCAAGAGGCTTCTTGAATCCTGAACTGAAGAAGCCTCTTCTTTGTGATAAGAGATGAGATGAGGGATGAGAGGCGAAGCATCTTCAAGTATCTTCAACAAAGTCCGGTTACCCTAATTTTAACCTTCTTTGGATTTGTTTTGACATTTAACTCAAAACCGCTAATGTCAACCTCATGGTTGTTCTAGAGGAAGCAGTTGTTCTGCACCACAGTGGTGGACAGACTGATTGTCATCCCTAGACCCATGCCACTAGCATGGCTGTAAACATCCAACTTAAAATCCATCCAAAGAACACATTTGAAACATGACAAGTAGTGTTGATGAAGGGCACTGAAACACTGAAAATAACATTAACGTTTTTATTTTTTAGTTAAGTTGTGCAGTCTGGCTAGCAGATGATAATAACCCCGCTAGCTTGCAGTTGTAATTGATAAAAATATGAAACAATATTAAAGTTTGCCATAGTAGGACAACACTGTCAATACACAGATCAGCATTCGTATGGAAGCCCAGTAGTCATGTGACATGATGTTTTGACCTGTCATTAGGCCATGCACAGAGGACTATGCCATCATAAATCTACTGAGCTCTCTGACAGACAACACCATTCTCTGGCCCTGACCTAATGTACCTAATGTAAGCTGCTCGGCAGCTTGACCTGGCCTTGTATCTACATTGTATCTGCACAAGTGGCTTAGGTAGGGCTTGCCCGCTGGCTTGATAAGCAGTATCATCTTAATGACATGACCGCTCAGTAGTCCAGCCGCTATCACTGCTTATCTAACTCCACCAGTCTTACAAATTATTACCAGTTATATCAGAAAATTTGTCGCACCATTCTCTGACCCAGTGCACCTTAAGACTTGAGCCCCACACACTCAGCACAACCCGCTTGAGCAGGTTATAAGATGAGGGTTTCCTCCCTCATCTTGTATTTTATTTCGACATATTGTTAAATCCAGGTTATGTAACTACTTTGGTGGATTTACTGCTCTCTCTCTGCCAGCATTCTGATTAAGTGTGGAGCTGCTTTGGAGTCTTAGTTTGATTCAAATTGGAAATTGTTAACATTTGCTTCTGTTGCTCTTCCCTCTGACAGTCACAGGATTGACTTGATGTTATTTTTGTGGTCAGCCTCAGTTCTCAGTGGAGCTCAAACAGTGTGTGGCCTTTGTGCTTTTAATGTTTTAATGCCATCAGGGGAACACGAGGTCAATGATTTGAGGTCTTCCAGAGCTTGCACAGAACTAGTGTGTATAAATAGAAAGTCAAACGATCAGTCACATAAGTGTGTGTATGTTTTCACACACTGAATAATCTTCCAGCCTCTTTGGTTCCTGAGCCAAAGATAATGACTTTAAACATTTTCCTCAGAGACACAAACCAGGCTCTGCTCCATAGGGGTTTTTACTCCAGAGGATTATAAAAAATACACTCACATACACATACTCTGTTCCCTTGAAACCCCATTAAAACACATCATTGTTAAGCAGAGTCTCTCTTAAAGGAGCAGGTGGTCCATTAGAAAAGTGTCAAGTGTGTGTGTTCAAGTGTGTTGCCAAAACATTCAGGTCTCTGCTTAGGAGAGATGATCCTTTTATTAAAAAAAACATTATAGTTTCATATTTTGACCTGACTGTTGTTGTGGTCCTGAGCACAGCACTTCCACTGGTTTCATTTCCACTTTCTGAAAATATGCTCACTTTATAGCTCTGTGAGGTACTACCAGATGTCTCAAATGTTTTCAGTACAATTTTATTGAGTGTGAACCTGAGAAAACAAAGGTTTTGTTTTTTCACAATAAACATGACTCTCTATTAGCTAACCCATAAACATAAGCTGCCCTTTAGTCATCAAACGTGTTTACTGAAGATCAAAAACAAGTTCAACATGAGACTGGAACATCAGGTTAAAAGGAACAATCAGTTTAGTTCAGTTATGATATTTACACAAGAGGAAGCCAATATAAGTGTGAATGTTACACATGCAAAATACCATCCAAAATACAATAAAGGGTCATTATGCTAAATAACAGCAATAAATGAGTACAATCAGAACAGAGCACGCTTTGGAGTAGGACTGCAGTATCGTGATTCATTGTCCATAAACCTTGGTAACAATCAATAAACAATATCTTTTTAAATGCAACATGACTTTCTGTCCTCACAGGCGAGTTCTTATTAATTCTTTATACTGAAAATGATGGTGACTAATCTATAAGCTCTGTGAGGTACTACCAGATGTGTCATATGTTTTCAGTACAATTTAGTGAGCGTGAACCTGAATTGCTAATAGCAATACTCCTGCCTTTTAGTCATCAGACATGTTTACTGATGATAAAAAACAAGTTCCAGACTGGAACATCAGGTAAAAAGGAAAAACCGAATCAATTACCATAGTTTAGTTCAGTTATATTTACAGAAGGGGAAGGCAATACAAAATGCAATCAAGAGTCCATATGATAACTGCAATAAATTAGAACAAGAGTAGGATAAGATACCAGGCGGAGAGGTGGTTTATGGTATATCTGAATTAAAGATGTTTATTGCACATGCAAGTCTGTATCTCTGAGCAGAGGGGAGGATGTCTTTAACAAAGCAGGCTTTGGAGAAGGGCTGTGCAAAATCTCCTAAAAATCAATATCATGATTCATACTCACATAAACCTTAGTAACAATCAGTAAACAGTATATTTTTAAATGCAGCTGTGCTCAGGACTTTGTCCTCAGAGGAGCAAATATGGTGAGTAATATCAAACTAATACTGTAATCAAACTAAAATATGCTATACATTTATGGCTTCTGTTAAGTGAGGTACATAGTGACATTATTTTAACACCGAAATAACATGCTTCAACCTTCAGACTATGTACTCCTTTACTGCTGCGGGGTGCAGTTGAAGCGAACTTCAGGGTTAAACCCCGTCCATACTGTCAGCTGCTGCTGGGAAACTAATCTCTGAACTTTGAACTCAGGAAATTAATGCTTTTACAGCTTCATGAGAACCAAGCATAGTGTAGCTCACAAATTACTGCTTACTTCCACAGCTAGCAGGGCCGATTTATGAGATGGACTGTTGTTGAGTGATGGTATTTGAGGTATTTAAGGTCAAGGTGTCGGTTTTGGTCACTTTAATTAATTGCTCAGCCTTTCGTGTTTGTTTTGTTGGTTAAAAATGTCTAAGAAGGACGGCCACTGCTCAAGAGTGATTTCACTGCCGGCCTTGACAGTGTTGCCTGTTGATTCCTGTTGATTCCTGTTTTTGTAACTATAAAAAGACAACATAACCACTAATGTGTGTGTTTGTTTGTGTTTCAGGATCGTAATGATCTGTGCCAAGAGATCTCTGTGTGCTGCCTTCTCTGTTCTGCCCTACGGGGAAAGTTTCTACCTCAGGTAATCAACACACACCTGCACACACACGTTTTGCTGGCGTTTTGTGTGCGTCAGGCAGGATGACAGTCGAAAAAGGAGAGCTTAGGTCACAGAAAGAAGGGGGGAGGATGTGATTTCCTCACTTGGAAATGAAGAAAAAGGAGAGGGAAGACAACAGGAGGAGGAGAGAAGGAGTATGGGAGGAAAAGCTGTATGTCTGGAGGAGGTTGTGACAAACAAACAAAGAGGAGGAGCTTTGGGATTATTTTCCCCTGTGCCTCAGAGCCCCCTGTCTTGGCCTGAGGACTTTTTGGCACACACACTGACATAATCACATATAAACTTCCCTACAGATACCACACTTAGGTCTTTCTCAGCACACTTACAGATAAACATGGAGCAGAACGTACCTTTGTCATGTTTTCCTACTCGCTCTGACTCTAACACACATACACAGAAAGTCAGATAATGCGTTTAAACACACAGATAATACAGATGTTATTAAAGTCATGTAAACGTACCCTAATCATTTTCTCTCTCACATTCGCACACAAACACACACAGAGTTTCAGATGGTAACAGCCTGTGTGCGTGCTTATCAATACGTCACTCCGCTTAGTCACACCACACATGCACATTGTGGGAAGAATCTGTACTGTCATTCGCAGATTATTCTAAACACACACAAAACTTGCTCCAGCTCTTTCTGTTGTGTGCACACACACACAGTTTGAATATACACACACATTCAGTAGTCAAGGCAGCATGAGTAACATGGGTCTTCTTGGTAATTTCTCTGCTGCAGAGGAAGTGAGCTCACACGTCACATTTCCACTTTTACCTTTTAGCTGATGCTGTGGTTCAGTGTGTTTACCAAGTTGTGGTGGAAAATGACCTTTCACTAACAGCAATGTCTGTGAACCACATGTGCCGACCCTGTTTAATGCAATCTGCCAATTAGATTTAGCTTATTCTTGTGTACAAGTGGAAACATGTGGGTAATATAGCAGTGCTCGAAGAAAATTCAGGAGGTTACTAAAATCATTTTGAGTTGTTGTTGTTTTTTTTTTTTATGCTAATTTGGCCTGGACGCAAAAAGCGCAAGGAGCCCATTTAAATGCAAGGAATTCTTTCTTTCTTTTTCCAAATGAATTGCATTTTTGACGTGGCGGGTCTTAATCCACTCACAATCGCGCCCCTACAGAGCAGCCCCTGTAATAAGTTTCACAGAGACATGTGAAATCTCGGTGGCTTAGGTGCAGATGTACAAAAAAGCATGTTTGAGCGATGCCTTAAGCCCAACAGTACATGTAACATGTAATGGTCATATTTGCCGATTTACAAGCTCCGTACTTTAACAAACTCCTAGAGAATTAATCCGATGAACTTCAAATTTTCGCTGTGCAATGTAAAGAAACTGGTAATGAAATGTTGTGCCAACTGTGTGTTTTCACTGAGTCATAACGCCACCTACTGGCAATGGGAAGTAAGCACTGTGTCATTGTGTGATACACATGAAATGTTCCACTTCAAACTACAAATTCAGAGCTGCATCCACTGAACGCCGGCGACTGCGGCACGCCCCGGCAAACGTGAAAGAACGAGCAAGCGAACGATGATCGCTGCTTGCAGCTTTAATTTGTATAGATTTTTCAAATTGAAGGTTTTAGTTTGGGAAATTGAGCAGCTGGTTGACAATTACATCACTTTGTCAGCCTCTCACTTCTATTTGTAGAGTGATATGTTGAGCACTGAATACAGAAACACAACTGTGGCTCATTTCTGAAACTCTCCTACTAATTCAAACTGCTGCAGTATTCTGAATCTGATTATTGGTGTCGTGAATCTTTTGTCTGAGCTGTTCTGAATTTATATTCCTGCTGGTAAACCTGCTGCCAGGAACAGTCACCTTAACCCCTCTCTCTCCCTCTCTCTGCAGTGACCCGACATTAAACCACCCCAGGAGGAGGCACTCGTCTGGTAACATTTCCACCACCCTGGAGATGCTGCCGGGGCTAGAGGGCTTTCAACTGGATACCTACGGCAGGGTACATAAACATTCAGGCGCACACAGGTAGAGGCTGTTATAATCGGGGAGAACCTATAAATTCATCTCTTTCTCTCTTATGGTCTCAGTCTGTGTCGTATGCCCAGTTCCTGTACCCCACCAATGCCCTAGTGAGGCAGAAGCCGTCGTCGACCAGCAACCTAACGCTGCAGATTCCCATGTCCCGGAGCACACACAGCATGTCTGGCAGGAGCTGCCCACCCAGCAGACTGAGCAGCACCGTGGGACTGGACCTGGGTAATACACACACACACACACACACAGTTTCAAAAGCATTGGTGTCAAACGCCTACATTTCACCGTGTCATCTTGTGATGTCAGGATTTCACCACTCACCTGTCAAGTAAAATTCAGGGCTGATGGTTGTGTCCCCCTGCATTTAGACTTAAGTGACTCAGAAAGTACACACAGAGGGATGTGATTGTGACTGCTAAAAGAGAGAGAGAATGAAAATAATAGAAGAAGGATGTAAGAGGAGGAAGAGAAAACAAACACAGGATGGAGGCATGGGATGAGAGAGAGTTGTTGCAGCTGTGCAACACATGTATATGTATGTAAACACTGTGTGTCTCATGCTATCTATAAACACACACACACACAGTGACAGGGCCCTGTATTAGCCTCTAAACCTCTCTCTCTAATCCGGAGCCTTTCATTAACACAACACAGCTGTGTGTGTGTCTGTGTGTTTTAGAGTTACAAAACATCTGAGTTGGTGCACATGTGTGTACGTAGCAGGTTTAGATATTTAGTCTTCTTGTGACGTACCTCTTCAGGCTCTCATCTCTCAAAGCTGCCGAAATCATATGTTGGATAGTTAACGAGTCACAAAAACATCCAGCCAGTCACTTGTTTTTATTCAGATTTATGAAACTGTGACATCTTTCATAGTATTGTCAGACTTTTGATGGACCGTTTGAAAAAGAAATCGTTGTAGAGGAACCAGAGATATCATCTTTTTTATTCCACATCCTGCCTTCTTTTTAAAACTGGGAGCCTAAATCACACCCACTCACCCACTCACTTAAACCCCCTACTGACAGTGAGAGTAATTACACCGTCGACACCTGTTTACAACATATAGGCTCTGCCATACTGAGTCGCTACTGTCGCTCCCCCTTCAGCTCTGGCTAACCAATCCTTGCTGGCTGTTATAAAACACACCAGTACCAGTTCACAACCACCGGAGAGATTTACCTGCCGCTGAGAGGCTTTATGAGCATTGTGTGAAGAAGGGCTTGAATGTCACAGATGTTCATTATATGTAAAAGTCCCTCCCTTATTATATTTTCATTTCCACTGACGTGTGTGTGTTGTCCAGGTGTGGAAGATGTGACAGATTACGATCCTAACATCCTCAATGACCCCCAGTGGCCTTGTGGGAAACACAAGCGGGTGCTGATCTTTGCCTCCTACATGGTAAGAAAAAAAAAAAAGATTATTCTACAATTTGATTATACAAGACAAGTAAAAAAGAGAGAAGGATAGAGGATTGTAGAGCTCTGAGAACAGACGCACACAAACACACACATACGGCTCTACATCAACATAATTATCCTATAGGCAGCAGCTTAGTTTTATCCCTCCACAAATATATTGACACACGCTCACACACACAGGTTATCAGTGCTGTTTAATCCATCAGAGGAGATTACGGCTGAGGTGGGATGCTTTGTCACTGAACTCACTGTGTGTGTGTGTGTGTGTGTGTGTGTGTGTAGGTATGTGTGTGTTAGCATTACACAGTGTGATCTCACCAACACCACTACAGCGTTAGCTCTCTGATCTAAACTACAGACACTGTAAGAACAGCAAGAGTCAAGACTTGCATCACACACACACACACACACACACACCATAAACACATTAAATAGGCACGTAAACCTCCCATTTACCACTTGAACACACAATGAGGCCTTGTTTTTCCAGGTTCCAAGACTTACATGTGTGTGATTCGTCATTCATCTGAAGACTGGTTCAGAATTCAGGAGTTTTAATAACATCAATCATACACACACTAGAGAAATATATCCTCCCTGGGTATTTATATCATGGGGTTCATTTACATTTAGTGACCATTGTTTAACTTACAAATGTTTCTGCTCACAATTTAGGTAAAGGGTACTTTGGTATTTTTCAGCCTGGACCCTATATTCCCATGTTTTTGTGTCTAATTGAGACATTTTTAGAAATCGGTCCAGTATTGATTCCTTGAGGGCAATTGAGTGCTAGGTAAGTAAAGCGTAAAGTATGTATCCCCTAGAGCGCTTGTTGCCACTGAAAGATTGTTATTACAAGTGTCTGACAACATTATGGAAAGGATCCCTACAACAATAGACATTGTTTTTCAAGAGAAAGATCGTTTTTGTTTAACCAGAAACAATCACTATATTGCTCTTGTCCAATCCACCAGACTCCATGGACAGAAATGGTAATTTTTGTTGTGAATAAGTGTTTTTAAATATTTAAAAACACTAGTTACACAAAAACAAGCTAACCAATCGAGGCAGTGGTAGAACACAAAGGTAAAATTCCTTTTTTGTGTGGGGACTTTGAAGACAGTGATATAGTGACTGTTTATGGCTAAACAATAAGGATCTTAAAAAGTGTCTCTCTGTAGGGATGTTGTCAGACACTTAAAATAATAATATGAGCCTGTCAGTGGCAAAAACAAACACTTTAGTGGACGTACTTTGATGGGGCGCCCACAAGGATTCAGATGCAGACCTGCTTCATTGCTGACAACTGCAGTGTGCTCGTTCATTACCGGACAAATATCAAAAAAATGTTGTCCCAATTTGTCAAAAACAGTTTTCTTTCTCTTTCATTATAAATTCTCCTTTTGTCTTTTTATCTTCCAGACGACAGTAATAGAATATGTCAAACCGTCCGATCTGAAGAAAGACATGAACGAGACGTTTAAGGAGAAGTTTCCTCACATTAAACTCACCCTCAGCAAGATACGCAGGTAAAGTATTTGAAGTGAATTGACTCACTAGATTAAAGTACTTTGCATGACATGAATATTATGACAGTAAAAGACACTTAATTTCTTTCCAGCTACTGCAAGACTGTCTGCACATGTAAACTACTGTAAAGAATTGTATCATATTAAATCATATTAACTGTCTTTGTCTCCGTCTGTCTGGCAGTCTGAAGAGAGAGATGAGAGTAGTAGGGGAGGATTGCGGCATGCAGCCCGTCACCATCGCAATGGCGTTCGTCTACTTTGAGAAGTTAGTGCTGCAGGGTCGACTCAATAAACAGAACAGGTACTTTCACATCTGATCCTTACAACACAACAGCTGCATGTAGTTTCTGTATTGTTTGATAGCACAATAGGTACACTTTAACGTCATATTGTTCTTTGACACAACATGTTTCCATTAGGCTGTTCTCATAGATTTGATACAAAACTTAATCATTCACACTTGGGCTGGGCAATATGGCCCAAAATGTTATCACCATAAAAACATTTCATACCATTCGATGTCGATAATGATCAAGATAAATGTCAAATCCTTATTTCTTTCAAGTTTAAAGGCAGATTTTTGCTCCTGAGTGAAAATTGAAGGACCAGATGGTTAATTGTGTGGTTGAACTATTCTTTATGGTCAGAATGTGACAAACACTTGATGCCAAACAGTGGGTCACTTAACATATCTGAGGTAGAACATTCAAAACAATTATGATAAAATGTTTTTTCAAAAAAACATGATTAGTAAATCTCTTTCAGTTCCTTTTCCTCAACAAAATAAAAACCTAAATAGAAAAATTGCTAATTCGTCAAATTAATTTAATCAAATTTATTGACAATATATTGAACATTTGTTATATTGTTATTGAGGAAAATTATATTGAAAATTATATATAATATTATATAATTATTATTTTTTTATTGCCCCGCCCTAATACACACTGAATATTAGAGTTACACCATCTCTGTAGCTCTACAGCACTTCATCATAATGTTTTGTCACAAATTTAAACTTCAATTTGGATATTGCACTTGCCCAGTATTTTGATTAATTGTGCAGCCCTACTGAATATAGACAATATTTGACAGTTTAGTTTTGATAGAAAAGAAAAGTAATTCTCACCACAAGTAGTCGTAAGAGAACAATCTGATCGGTAAAAGACTCAGACGTCTTTCCAGTGGTGCAATTGGAAATGTAAGTTGTAATTTTAGTGTGTTTCACTGTATTTAGTACATTATCACACTACCAACTGTGGCGTTGCTCTCACACACTCTTTACAGTTTGTTTAAAAATGTGTGTGACTTGGTGCAGAGTAATTTCGTTGAACAGAAGACTACCATGACAGTACATTTACTCTGCAGAAGAACGTCCTGCTACTTAAACTTTTTTGTTTTTTTACAGGAAGTTGGTGTCAGCTGCCTGCATCCTACTGGCTGCTAAGATCAGCAGTGACCTAAAAAAACAGGAGGTCAAACACCTCATTGATGTAAGTCACACACACACACACAGTATAGGATCATTGTGGTTACCTTTGCCTGTCACGTCAGATCATGTTGCGCTTGCTCAGGTGTTTGTGAAGCTGATCTACCTGAGCAGGTGGAAAACGACCTGCAAGGGTCTCTGTGCTGCAGGACAGTTTGTGTCTGTCACAGTTAACTCACCACTCTCCTCGCACGCAGCCGAGAACATCAAACCTCAACAGTGTTGTTTTCATGAGATCCCAACTGGTGCATCGGCATGACTAGTGATGTAACAGAAACATCAACCCAGAAACGATGTTTTACAAATGATGTAGATGTCATTTAGAAACAGTGTCTGCACTACATAGTTTGTCCACCAGAAAACACTGACAAGTTCATTCTTCAACTGAAAACTGTTCCACCTAGTACATATCTACAGTAGATTACAATTCTTCAAGCAACATATTTAAGGGTTACTTATCAAAAAGTTGATTAACTGTTAACATCAAATATCAAGCAAAAGCTGTATGCTGTTTCCCTCTTCAACACTGTGAGGATTTCATTGTAAACTTAATATATTGGGGTTTTGAACCATCGTCCAAAACAAGTAATCTGAACATCATGACTTCATGTTGATCTTTTTTTATCTGTCCTTTTGTATTACAGAGTGAAGGTTCTTCCCTCACACATGGTATTTGACAGAGTACAACAACATTTGTCATTACGCTTAGTGCTACCTGAATGTTTTATACACTACTCTTTGCTGATATATATTTAGTATCGTTACTTTGTTAATCTGTAAGTTTTGTGAACCTCAGTGTCTGAACGTAATCGCTCAGCGTGCGCACAAATAATGTTTTACATTCACACACATCTTCACTCGCATATGGCGAGAAATGCTCAGTGTGGAGTCCGACTGTGGTAAAGGAGAGCAACGCTGCTACACCAGCAGGCTGGACAAAACACAGTTCATTAAGAAAAGATTGAATTTTGTCAGTTTTATTTTAGCAGATACTGAGCTGTTACCTGGATCAGATTAGCTCAGGAAAACATCACTACACAAAATCCATGTCAGAAAACAAGATGTTGTTTTGTTGAGTTGTGCCTTTCATCTCTGAGCCATCATAAAGAAGTGGATTTTTAGCATTGACAACACAAAATTAAGCCACACTGCATTAAAAAAAGAACAGAAAATTAAAATAGAAAATATGGCTTGCCAAAGTCGGGGTAGAAAGAAATCATTTTGTCTGTCTCTTATCCTTTGGTGTCTGTTGGGTCTCTGCAGAAGCTGGAGGAACGGTTCAGGATCAGCCGGAGGGAACTCATTTCGTTTGAGTTCACCATCCTGGTCGCCCTGGAGATGGCGCTCTACCTCCCTGAGAGTAAAGTCATGCCACATTACAGACGGCTGGTGCAGCAGCAGCAGTCGTAGCAGACACACACATCGATCGCTCCCTCCAGGGACTCGCTGCACCTTCCTGCTCCACACTGTGACGGACGGATCCTCGTGATGCCTGGCTCAGCGAGAATCCTCCTCCTCTCTGCTCACAATGCAGACACCAAAGCTCATCCACACTGTGATGGTAGTACGACGGCAGGCCTGGCAATGCCTGGTTCAGCAGCAGAGCAGCACAGGACGCAACACCTTCTCTTCCTCCCTCAAGCACCAAAGTGACGACACACTGTGATCAAGGGTGTCTGGCTCGACGGCACGGTCAGAATTCCTGGAGGTCAAACTCATCCCCTCAAAATCACGTCTTTCTTAAAGGAAATTTTCTTTTTTTTTTATACCAAATTTCATTCCTGTCGGATTTAAAAAGGGTTTTCTCCTTGCAGCAGAGATTTTTGCGATCTGCTGAACACAGCTCTGTAAGGATTGCTGGGTGAAACTTCACAGCTTTAGATCAGTTAATCTGAGTAATTTAGTCCTCCTTTCTAAAACCTCTGTGCTGAGGCAGGTGAGCAGCATATTGACCAAGAAAGATGTGAAATTGACTTCCATACAAAATCTTACCAGAAGTGCCGTTTCCAAAACAGTTTTCAAACTCACACCCAATCAAAATGTTTTCGAGCGCTTTAGGTCTATTTATTTTAGATTTACCCTAAATTTAAGTCTAACGCCCTAGTCTAAAACTGCTTCGTCAAGTTTGGAGTTCACTGCCTCTGTACCTCTGTGGGCCAAAGTCACTTAGACTGTGATATAATGGCTGAAATAACACTTGTTATTTTGGTTCAAATGTGTTGAGTGAGGTTTGTGCATTTGACAATCATTTTGAAGCATCCCCATATTTTTCTAGAAACTAAAATTGTGAAATTTTATTTGAGGTGAGAAAATCAGGCCAAGAAAGGAAATCGTTCCAGCACTGTGGTGACAGCAGTTTCCAGTATTTCCTTGTGTATCTTGTCATCTTGCTGGTCTGGTGTCACTGGTCAGACTCTAACTCACATTAATGTCATGAAATCAGCGCTTTTCTGTGTGCAGTCCTGGCGTCATATTCTTCGTTCTCTCTGAACTTCCAGCTGGCTTCTCAATTAATCACACTCGCTCCAATCATTAGTTTATCGAGGAGAAGGATCACTGGTGGCATTTTTCAGCATCATCCCTCTTTACAGTAACACATGTGGAGCTGCAGAAGCTCCGCTGGAGGAGTTTAGATGTTTAAGTGCCTTGGCCTGAGGGCACCTGAAGTGTAGTAGTTCCTGTTGTCTGTCCTTGAATCCGGCGATTCAAACCAGCCTCATCTTCACCTCTCCTCTGTATTGGTGTCTGTCTCGCTCTCATGCTGGAGTCCCTCCTCCTTCCTGGTTTGATGTGAATGATCAGCTGCTCACTCTGGTGGTCACAGAGAAGCAGTGCGTCGTTAGGAAAACTACAGCGATGAGGAGGCATTCAGATTAGAGTAAAACAGATGACAGCAACACTGCTGTCGCCTCTGCCGCAGTGAACACTTCTTGTGACCGCCAAAGGTCTTCTCAAGGAAAAATCGCTGTGGCATCCTGAATAATTTGTTTCCCTCCCCCGTCCTGTTTGCTTCTTTGATGTTGCATAAACACTGCGTCCCACAGCAAGAGTCCATGTCTGCTGTGATCTGCATTTCTATGCTGAGAAATGTCAGAACAGGTCAACAAAGCCTGTTCCAAACACTTTTTCAGATGCACCCTGGAAAATGCAGCCTTCTTTTTCCACAAATTTGGGGGACACAACCAGTGTTTCCTTTTGAGGTCTAATATCCCAGAAAGGTGGAAATCATTAAACTATGTTTAACACAACTCAGCTGATGTCACCTCACAGCAGAGGCTGCAAAATTCAGTTGATATAGATACGATTTTTAAATACAGGACAAAAACCTGTCACTTAATAAGACCGTGGTCTAGATGTTTCATTGATGCTACAGTAGAAACGTAAATTAATCAGCATCTGATTGCATCATCATGATAACTAATTAGTAAATTTTTGGGGGCAAAAATCCCCAAATTCACTGATTACAGCTCCTCAAATGTGGAAGTATCCTGGTCTGTTTGTTATAACCTAAATTTTGGGGGGTTTAAGGTTGCCAGTCGGACAAAACAAACCTAACTTGGGCTTTGAGAAACTGTGATTACCATTTATCACTTTTTCACTGACATTATATCGACCGAACAATTACTTTCACCATGGATTAATCTGTTGTTTTTTTTTTCCTCTCTAGTTAATGCTCATCACTTTCTTTTTTAGCTGATTTTCATTCATGCCCCGGGTGGAGACATGAAAAACAATGACAGCTGTAAAACAAATTGGTGAAAACCCTGAAAGAGACACACCAGCTCACACACGGTACAGACAGGTTGGTGCCGACGCTGAAGCTTCTTAAAGGTGACTGCAAACTGCATCTCATTTTACAACCCTGATGAGAAACTGACCTTGTAAAGTCATCATTGTGCAGATGTGGTGTCCGAACAGACTTCCTCATCCTGTCTGAACTGTGAACATCAACTACCAAAAAGGCCGTTCTGTTAGTGAACTACCCTAGAAAAACTACTTTTCACTCATATTATTTATTCTGTTTTTACTGTATCATAAAGGGACAAATATTTACCCAAACAGAGGCTTTAACAGGATGTCTGTACCTGTTTTGTTCCCCCTTGTTGCAGCAGTAAAGAACTGGTGTTAGGAAACAGTGGGTAATTTTATCTGCTTTACCCACAAACATGAAGTGGGTGTGTTCTTTTAAAAGTGGTTACCACTTGTGACAACTGCAGGAACACTCCCTGTAGAGCCTCTGTTGTTTTTGCACTTTGCCTTTTTGCTTCACAATCCTGAATCTTTGTTATAACTAAGTAACAATGGTAATAATATTTTTCTATTTTAAATATGTTATTGTATTGCTGTATATTGAAAAGTGACCAAGTCACTGAAAATTATTTATTGCTAATAATCCTCCAGATGAGGAATCATGTTTTAAACAGAGCTGCGATTGTGAACCTGCAGACGACATAAATCACCAGATTATTCAGTTAAAAAACTATTTTGGCAAATGTTTTGACTTAAAATAAGATTCTTCATCTTGAGGTTTCATATCAATGTTCTTCCACTGATGTTATTTTTTTTTCTCATGTGTTGAAAAGACTGTTGTTTTTTGGAGTGTGGGTTCATCTGCACGTGAATGTTTGAGCAGCAGATTAACAAGTCGCATTTGGACTAACAAAAAGAAACCGATGACGTGGTTTAGGACTCCCTGAGGAATAATCTATAGATCAGGCTTCTGATATATAACACTCGTTAGGATTATTTCATTGTTGGTTTTGGTCTTTCCATGGGATTGAATGACAATAAGAACAATACTGAATATTTGCAAACTCAACCTTTTGAAGGACCATATCATTTGATTTGATGTGATTTTTCATGTTTAGCCTATTCAGTCTGCACTAAAACTGTGCATGTTACAATGCAGACTAAACCTGCAACACATAGCTGCACGGATAAGTCTATTCGCAGAAAATGAATTGCCAACTATTTTGACAATTGATTATATTCTTTTTTTAGTCCCATTTCAAGCACAAATGCTGAATATTTGCTGGTTTTAGATTCTCAAATGTGAGAATTTTATTATATTTGGACAAATTAAAACAGGCATTTTTCACTATTGTCTGAAATTGTACTCGTAAAATAATTATTAGCCAATACATAAGATAAGAATTCATTGCAGCCTTAATGCAGACTTGAGTTTTACTTTTCTGCTCCCTAACTTTTGTACTGTACTGGTGGTTAATAAAACCACTGGCTGCCTGAAAGATAAGACGAGCATTGAAAACACGTAAGTTTTACAACATCAGGAATATAAAATGTACATAATTTGTAGTTATGAGTCAAAACACCAGTATGATCCTTTTTTTTTAAAGATTTGGTTTCAGTTTTCTCTCTCCTGCTCTAACGAAAGGTTCAAAAGAAGAATCCACACTCCACACTGCACTGAGACACTTCAGAGCGGAGATGTATGTTTTAACTGTTATCTTTGTGAAATGTATAAAAGGGAAAAGTTAACATCGACGCTTCCTTCAGTTAAGTTGATGAAATATGAAAGACGTTAAAAGAAGCACTACGACAAACGATAGAGCAGAAACGGCACACAATCTTCCAAAGTCGTCTTCTCTACATTAGAGATTTGTGAAATTGATTCTATGCAGTTTTTATTCTGTCAGCTGACCTTCATCCTCCTCCTCTTCCTCCTCAGTGTGTTTACTTTTAATGTGCCACAGCATTTCACCTTTTATTTAAACCTCACATGTTGTATTTACTTTGTTTTGTATCGAGTAATTGTTGTTTTTATTCTTTGAGCACTTAAGTCTGTAAAGGGAAATATTTACCAAGTGTTTGTCTTCCATTTATAATTATTGTTTTTACATTATAAGTTAAATAAGATTTTTTTTATTGTGTTTGTCTTTTTTTTTTTTTTTTGGACGAGCTATGCAGCAATTTAGCAGCGTTGCAATCATGACACCACAGGAAGTTTATGCGTGAAAATATTATTTATGTTTTGTTGTTGCCACCTTTTCACACCATGTATAGTGATACAGATGAGAAAAGAAACAGAGGTTAAAGGACTTTGACTTGTGACAAGAGTTGATATTTTTGCAAGGTGAAGTTTATCAACCTGTTTGCAGACACTTGCACTGCAGGACAGTTTGGTATTCAACACCAAATGGGACATGAGTGGATGAAATTATTTTGTAAAAGATAAAAGACCATATACTGTTTAAACTGCCAATATTCAATTCATGTCAAGTTTATTTTAATTAAAAATATCAGAATAAGAACAGAAGCAGTAATTTAATCTTTTACCAAAGTGATATTCTGTTGCTTCAGGTTGGGGAATAAAGTGACAGGAAGTTTGTTATTCAAGTGAATATTTACAAATGTCTCACCTTCAGCGCTAAAATTTGTTTTTTTCTTTCCAGCAGTTAGTTGCTGTCTGGTGTCACAACATTTTCAGTCACACTGTAATATATAACTTAAGATCTAAACATCCAATGACTAAAGTCCTTCATCCAGTTAAAATCGACCAAGATCATATGATATCTACATAGTGATATACAGCTACATTTATTTTGACCTTATATTTATTCCACACATCACCACATGAGGACTAACCCTAACCCTTGACCGAGGCGGCTGTACCGTTGGATCCACCTGAGTGCAGGTGAGGTTACTAGTCCCATTCAGTCTGAAAGAAAACAAACACATACTGTAAGTTTACTGAATATCTTTGTTTTAGTGCAGAACTTAAAGTTTGTTAAAGGCCACAATCTTCTCTCTATTCTGCCACTGCAAAAAAATTATTATTTTAATTTAATTAATAATTTTACTAAATTAATTCTATTCACATTGTTTGCTGAAACCAAAGCTAAAATCCCGCTACAGTTTTTACTTACTTACTTCTGAGATCTGGCTGCAGTGGAACGTGTAAACTGTAGATATTTCTACAGGAGGAGATCTGCTCTGTCTGTCCTCCTCTCTGATCTCCTCAGACACTCGACTAGGCTGCAGGAAGAGACGAGAGGTTTAGTTTGTATCAATATCAGCTGGTTTCACAGACACTGATGAGACTGAGATTTCCCAAACTCACCTCTAAGACATTAGCATACTCAGTTTCCACAAGAGGTCCTGAAAAACATGCAGTTCAGAAGATTAGGTCCACTGTGAAAATATCTGGCTGAGTCAAAGACACACATACATCCACTTTCAACCACAAAGTTCCAGTAATTAACAAGAACTAAACTAGGAACTAAAAGTCCCTTTGTATTCCCACCACATCTGAAGAACTATAAAGTTCTTTCAAAGGTAACGTCCGATTACACGATATGTTAACAAAACAAAGTTTATTATTTCGGAGAATATCTGTTATACAATTTCTTGGGTGAGAGAAAGATTTTAGATGTCCACTGTGCTTTGTTATGTGTGTGTGTTTCCTGTAGCCTCACCTTTGGGTTTACTGGTCCTCTTCCTGCACAATATCAACAAAGCCGAAGATGTTACGATGATCAGGACGACCAGAATCAGACGCACATACAGCTGTGAACCTGTGGCTGTTTGAGCAGGAGAACACGTTTTATTAACATTGACACTTCCTGATTCATTACATAAATATTTCTGGGAGCATAACTGGACTCCCAGGAACATGTGGGATATGAGTTCATGCAGTGTTGTCAAACTAATATCAACTAAATATTTAAGCTATTAAATCAATACTGATAACTAAAAATTATTCAAGTTCTGTTCATACAAGCACACACATTCATGTACTTGCGCATATAAGGACAATACACAAAACACATGAAGGCATTCTTTAAATATACAAGTCAAAAGGGTGTTTTTAATGACATAATTCTTAATAAGTAATTCTCACTAGTAAAACTGATCTAACCAAACTGTCTACAAACAGACTTTGACAGGAAAGACAAAACAAACCAGTTATCCTCTTGAGCTCATGATCTGTGGTCTTTCAACAGAAAACGTTTCAGTGGTTCTACAGCTCTTTTTGAATGACATAAATGGACCTGTTGTCTGTTGCTGCTGAGTCTGCTTGGTGACTTCAGGAGAGGCTGATGAAGGTGTGGAGCGTCCTGAGCTTAAACTCTGTGTTGTCGTCAGTGTGGAGGCTGATGGGACTGATGTTGAAAAAGGTCTGGGAGTCCAGTTTGGTTTAGAAGTGGTTGGATCTGTGAAACATGAATAACAGAATGTAACAATCACATCCTGATTGTTCAGATACAAAGAAATCCTGATGATCAGTTAAAACAACACAAATCCTCTGCAAACAATGTTTCAATGTCTTTTTAATCACACAGCTACATGCAGCAGGTAATCACTGTGTTTGGTGCAACAATATTCCAACCAACTGTAGTGTGTTCATTTGTGTGACAGTTTGAGATCATCAGATATTTTACATGAACTGTTGGTGTTAAAGGAGCATTTATCAGTGTTCACAATGATGAAAATATGCAGCTGTAAATATAATTGATAAACATCAGCAGCTGTCAGTGAACAGCTCATTTCATGACTCTCAGTAGAAACTCACCATCTTCAACTCTGATGTCAAACTCCTCATATGAATCTGGAGCCCAATATCCGTCCAAACTGCATCTGTACCGTCCTGAGTCAGACTTGGTCAGATTTGTGATGCTCACATACAGAAGTGTGTCAGATACTGGAAAAGATCCTTCTTTATATTCAATGCTGTATCTGCCGCTCTGAGCTCTGTCACCATCTGTTTCAACGAGGATGTCTTGTTCTTCACATTCTTCCTTACAGAAGATCTTCCTGCTTCCAGAGAGTTTAAAGGAACATGCACGTGTGATGTTTCCTCCCTGCTTTACAAGGATTTCTGCATTGATGAGACCAGTGTTTCCATCATGCAGTGCTGTAGAAAAGATGAACAATCAATAGTTACTATTTTCCTGACAGTTGTGATTCTGGGGTGCCCCCTTAGCTCCCCTGGTAGAGCTCATTCCATGTACTAAGGCTGAGTCCTCACCACACCGTGTACCCTTTGCTGCATGTCATCCCTTTTCTCTTTGCTGCCTTTCCTGTCTTTCTTCAGCTGTCACTATCGTTCAGTCTCACATTGTGTCCCAGTTAGCGGATTTCTGTTTAGAAGGGGGGGGTTAATTTGTTTTGTACTGACCAATCAGTGTCGA
>NC_060157.1:5276629-5278894 GCF_021292245.1 Micropterus dolomieu
TATATATATATACATATATATATATATATATATATATATATATATATACACATACATACATACATATATATATATACATATATATATATATATATACACACATACATACATACACACACACACACACACACACACTCTAATTTTAGAATTAGAGAATGGATTATTGTAAGTCATATTTATTACTGATGTTCTTCTCGTGCATATCTAACTGTACAATCAGTAAAAGCAGAGGGTCCAGCAGATTTGTTTATGGGAATGTATTGTAGTTTGAGTTTTTCAGCACTCTGACTCAGGCTTGCCTGACCTGGTCTTGGTCATAAATAATAAATAATCTGATTGTGACCAGATAATGATTTTTTTCTGTTTTTGTTTATATGCTGTTTGCATAACATGTGTATTGCATCATTATGGTGAGATGCTGCCATAAACCTTTTTGAGAGTTAGTTTGTCAAGTGCAGTATATGGTGGCTTTTGGAGTGTGTGAAGTTGCCCTGCTCACTTAGTGACTGTTGCAAACTGCACTCAGCAGCGTTGTATAGTGACATTGCATCTTCACTCAGTCATGTATCAGAATTACTACTAGTGTGCTTTCTGCTTGGGTTATTTTCAGTGAAAACCATATTTGGGATATTGACTTCATTGTATAAGTGTATTGTGATTTGTGAGTTAGATAGCAGTACTTTGTTTATTGAACTGGACAGGCAGACTTGCTGCCTGCTCAGCTGGACTAGTCATCAACTAGTCATTTTGGGGCGGCTGTGGCTCAGGAGGTAGAGCGTGTTGCCTGTTAATCGAAAGATCGGCGGGTCATTTTCCGGCTCCTCCGGGCTGCATGTTGAAGTGTCCTTGGGCAAGATACTGAACCCCGAATTGACGTTAGCTTAGTTTAGGAGCCCCTGGTAGCTGCTCCACCTGTGTATGAATGGTGAATGCGATGTGTTTGAGTGCTTGAAAAGACTAGAAAGGCTCTATATAAATACAGAGCATTTACATCAACTTTTCACCAATATGTGTGTGATCTGACATGCCAGCTTGCCTGGAAGTTCAAATAGCCTAATTAAGGTGGGCCTCAGCATCGTGTGTGTGTGTCTGTGCGTGTTTGTGGAGTCTGGTGGGGCGAAGGCTCCATCAGGTGCCTGTAGTTTGCTGGGTGTCAATAGCTTTGTTATAGAGAGTGTGGGTGTTAGGGATAGGAGGAGGGCCCTTCGGGGCTTCAGTACCTAGGGGCCCCTGTGGCTACTTGGCAGTCAATAGACAAAAATTTTTTATTGCGATGTAGAGAGGGCACAGTAAAAACATTACATATGAAATTTTTTAAAAACTAATAACTTACCACTGTAAAAGGTCTTCCTCCAGTCTAGGTTGCGAAGCTGGTTCAAGAACATGTACAGCTGAACCGAAGCCCTGGTTACTGGCTTATCAGGACTATGGTCAGGACCCACCCCAACTCTGCTTCTGATTGGCTTAACTAGGTACTGTCTACGCACAACTCCAGAGATCAAATTTAAGTAAGATGCTTCACTCGGTAGCTAATACAGAGATGTCAACACACAGGGTGAAAAGAGGAGCTGCAGCAACGTTCAGTATGACAACATGGTGTTTTTTGAAAATTAAACCATGTAAACCTGTTCTGGTATAATTATGAACCTGAAAATGACATGATCACTTCAAAAAGGCGTTATGTTGCTCAGAAACAATGATTTTAATGATACGATTTGCTGAACCCAACGCTAAAATCCTGCTACAGTTTTTATTTACTTTCTTCTGAGAACTGGCTGCAGTGGAAAAGTGTAAACTGTGGATATTTCAACAGGAGTAGATCTCGTCCGTCTTTCCTCCTCTCTGATCTCCTCATACACTCCGTTAGGCTGCAGGAAAGGAAGAGGGGATTGGTTTGTATCAACATCAGCTGATTTCACAAACACTAATGACACTGAGATGTCCCAAATTCACTCAAACTCACCTCTGTCGTGTTAGCATTCTCCACAGGAGGTTCTGAAAAACATGCAGTTCAGTAGATTAGGGTCACTGTCACATCTGGTTGAGTCAGAGACACACACACCCCTTTCAACTAAAATTATTGAGAAACTAACAGGAACCAAAAGTAGGAACTAAAAGTCCCTTTGTATTCCAAACACATCTGAAAAAGTTTAGGCAAACATTTTCCACAGTGAATAAACTTTACCTTTCAAAGGCAAGGTCCAATTACACATGATTTGTTAACAAACCAAAGTTTGTTATTTGTGAGAATGTTTGTTTCATGTT
>NC_060157.1:5278994-5298596 GCF_021292245.1 Micropterus dolomieu
CCTGTTGCTCCAGGCAGCTTGTCACCGCCTGTTGACTTGTGTGCCGCTGGTATTGACTGCATAGCCTGTCTGTTGTACTTTGTGTGTAGTGGAACTATCCACCTTCAGTGCCTATTAGCTGTACATTGTGTTTAGGTAAACATTTGCATACCTTTGAATGTTAGCTCCACATTTGAGTGCAGTGGAGAAGTTCACTTATTGTTCTGTTTGCTATTTTGTTAGTTTCACCAGGTGGAGTGGGTGCTGTGCTCTTTGTGTTTTTTTTGTAGTAAGATTCAACCCTGTTTAAAACGGTAGATAGGTGTAGGCCTCCTTTTGAGGACCTTTTTATTTTAACTTGGTTTGTTATTTTCGCAGCACCCTCGTCCACCCTCCTTTTGTTCTTTTTGTTACCTGTCTACATCTCATGTTACCAATAAACGTTACCTTGTTTAAGATCTACCAGTTGTGCCTATATGTTTATGGCCCCCACACCCCTAGACCAACAGGGGGGGTCGTAACACCTGATATTCAAATACTCACCAACATTCAATCTGCCTTTTTCTTTTTTATTCATGTCACAGTTCCAAACTTCGCTTCGCTTCATGGCTATTTACAATGAAACCAAAATATTTAAGACAATCTTAAACTAGAAGTAGAAAAAGCTGAAAGAAAATAAAAAGCTCTTGAAGCAAACTTTGTGACAGCACAGTTATGACATGAATGAGAGAAGCAAAAAAGATTTTTGGGTGAGTATTTTTTCAAACCACTTTGTGTTCACCTTGTCCCTGACAAGCGTCAAATAGGACAGCTTGGTTCAGGGACCATGCACTTCAAACTCTGATGCTGTAGGAGCATCCTCTACATCACCACAGAGAGGGCTTTTGAGGCAGGTGCACCTTTGGAAAAATCCACCTGAGAGTGGACTTAATGTTGAACTGCACAGAAAAACAACAGAAGTTTACAATCACAAACTGATATAAAGATTATTAAAGATCTTCTCTCTATTCTGCCACTGCAAAAAACTACTTCCTCTGCTGTACAATAAAGTTGTTACTTGGTCAAATTATTTTTAGTAAATGAATTCTAATGATACGATTTGCTGAACCCAAACTCTAAAATCCTGCTACAGTTTTTACTTACTTTCTTCTGAGAACTGGCTGCAGTGGAAAAGTGTAAACTGTGGATATTTCAACAGGAGTAGATCTCGTCCGTCTTTCCTCCTCTCTGATCTCCTCATACACTCCGTTAGGCTGCAGGAAAGGAAGAGGGGATTGGTTTGTATCAACATCAGCTGATTTCACAAACACTAATGACACTGAGATGTCCCAAATTCACTCAAACTCACCTCTGTCGTGTTAGCATTCTCCACAGGAGGTTCTGAAAAACATGCAGTTCAGTAGATTAGGGTCACTGTCACATCTGGTTGAGTCAGAGACACACACACCCCTTTCAACTAAAATTATTGAGAAACTAACAGGAACCAAAAGTAGGAACTAAAAGTCCCTTTGTATTCCAAAAACATCTGAAAAAGTTTAGGCAAACATTTCCAACAGTGAATAAACTTTACCTTTCAAAGGCAAGGTCCAATTACACATGATTTGTTAACAAACCAAAGTTTGTTATTTGTGAGAATGTTTGTTTCATGTTTTTTTGTGTGACAAAGTTTTTAGATGTCCACTGTGCTTTGTTATGTGTGTGTTTCCAGTAGCCTCACCTTTGGGTTTACTGTTCCTCTTCCTGCAGAATATCAGCACAGCCGCTGATGATACGATGATCATGATGACCAGAACCAGACGCACATACAGCAGCACACCTGTGGCTGTTTGAGCAAAACACCTTTGTTTTACACTGACACTTCCTGATTCATTATAAAATATATCTGGGAGCATAATGGACTCCCAGGAACATGTGGGACCTGAGTTCATGCAGTGTTGTCAAACTAATAGTAACATCAAATAAATGAATTAAATCCTATAACAAAAACTCTATTAATAATCACCATAAATATAACTTCTATACAAAAATACACATTCACCTTCTTGCATACAAACAGTACACGCATGTACGAACTTTACACCAAAATGCAAATACATAAACAAACAGGTTCTACCTGCAAAGATGGATGGAGTCTGACATTCAACAATTAAATAACTGTAATCAGTGTTGATACTTTTGGTTAGCTGATTTCTGTTTGCGACAGGGATTGATTTGTTTTGTCACGACCAATCAGTGTCAAGTTACATATCCTGTGGCTGTTAGAGCAGTAGAGCTTGTTGGTCAGTTGGTTTTACTCATTTACACTTCCTGGATCATTATAAAATACATTTTGGGAGCACAGGAACATGTGGGACCTGGGTTCATGCAGAATTGTCAAACCAATATCAACTAAATATTTAAGCTTTTAAATAATTTTCAATTAAAACTAACAATGAAAACAAGTTCTGTACAAACAAGCAAACACATTCATTGACTTGCACAAGAACTTTACACCAACACAAATGCATGAGGGCATACTGCGTCTACCTGTATGCAAAACTAATTCATAATAATTTTCACTGTGAAACTCATCCAACCAAACTGTCTACAGACACAGTATAAACTTTAATCAAGTACAAGATGAAGAGACTTTCGACAAGAAAAACACAAACCAGAAATGCTCATGAAGCTCAGGGTTTGTGGGCTGTCAAAGGGCGTGACAGAAAAATGTTTCAGTGGATCTGAAACTCTATTTGAATGATGTAAACATACCTGTATCTGCTGTTTTCTGTTGCTGCTGAGTCTGCTTAGCGGTTTCAAGGGAGGCTGATGAAGGTGTGGAGCTTTCTGAACTAGAGCTTAAACTCTGTGTGGCGGCTGATGGGACTGATGTTGAAAACGGTCGGAGAGTCCACTTTGGTTTAGAAGTGATTGGAGCTGTGAAACACAAAGAACAGAATGAAACAATCAGATTCTGATTAATCACACACAAAGAAATCCTGGTGATGAGATGATCCTCGCAGAAAACTCTGTGGTGACATTTTATTCAAATAACACAGATAAGATAGATTCTTTATTAGTCCCCCATAGGGGAAATTCAGGTTGACATAACAGCACAGAGGAATGTATAATAACATCGGCAAACAGTCAATGCACCAATGATTACCTGGTGCATTAAGCTGTAAATATATTTGATAGATAAACTTAATCTGTTATATGAAACATCAGCAGCCGTCAGTGAACAGCTCATTTAATGTCTCTCAGTAGAAACTCACCATCTTCAACTCTGATGTCAAACTCCTCATATGAATCTGGAAACAAAAATCTGTCCAATCTACATCCGTACCGTCCTGAGTCAGACTTGGCCAGATTTGTGATGCTCACATACAGAAGTGTGGAAGATATTGGAAAAGTTCCTTCTTTATATTCAATGCTGTATCTGCCACTCTGAGCTCTGTCACCATCTGTTTCAACGAGGATGTCTTGTTCTTCACATTCTTCCTTACAGAAGATCTTTCTGCTTCCAGAGAAAGTGAAGAAACATGTATGTGTGATGTTTCCTCCCTCCTTTACGAGGATATCTGCATCGATGAGACCAGTGTTTCCATCATGCAGTGCTGTTGAAAGATGAACAATCAATAGTTACTATTTTCCTGACACGGCAGTCTGATCATTTACAGATCTACAGGTTCCCACTGCCAGAAAAAATATCCTAAATTGTGATTCTGTCAACAAAGATTTTAAAGTTGATTTGTTTGGTCATGATCGATCAGTGTCAAATGACGTATCAGTCCTAACCTAAAAAATGAACCGATAAAATGTTTTATTATAAAATAATACATTTTTGTGTTTGTTAGCTTGATCAGTCATTTCTCATGTGAAAATGACATTGTTGAATGTAAAACAAGGTTTTGGTGAGTTGCTTAACATATTCACAGCTCTCGGTTTGCCAACACGGTTGCAGTTCCTCCTCTGGAGCTGGTCTTTTTAAAATTACTGACTAAAGCAAGAAGCACTGACTCTGCGTAGCACTGAAAATGTTAACAAGATTTATTTTGGTTGCAACCTGCAGATTTCTCATTTCATTAAATGAACTACATTTGAATCAGTAACTCATACCAGACTCAGAACATTATGTTTAACCACCTAAAACAACAGACAAAGCTTACTAAAAATAAATTAATAAAAATGCATTGATAAAAAGACTGGAGAGTGTACTCACTGAGACAGAAGAAGCAGATCAAAGTGTGACAAACGTTCATGTTGGAGGCTCTGATGGTTTAAAGATGTCTCTCTTCTTCACAGGCAAACCAGGAACTCTTCTCTTCTTTAAATCATGGAGTTCCTCCTCCAAACCTTGCACACTCAACTCCCCTCCCCTCTACAATGTTTTCTTTATTCCATTATCTGCAAATTTATGGATGACTACAGTATGTCTACACTGCTGAAAAATTGTGCAACCCCCTCTTGCAGAGGTCTGTAAAATAGATGACTGAATAAAAGAGGGATAAATATATCTGTGGTGGGAGGATGTGACGTTAAATAAATAGAAATAACCTCACTGACATAATTCATGTAAAAAAAAAAAAAAAAAAAAAAGACAAAAAAAGTTAAAACCAGTCCCGAGTTAAACACCTTCCCCTATGCAGCGGATGAAATCATGTTGAGTGTGACGTAGCTTCAGTGGAGACAGACGGACGTGTTACAGCAGAGAGCACAATACATGTAAATTCAGCAAGTCCAGAAAAAGACCTGTAGTAGTTACAATCCTGCTGCTAGTTGCCAAAAGGAAGAGTTAAAAAAAAAAAAATGAGGACATACTACAACTAGAGACTGGGCAGAAACCCCCTCCAACTGTAGGACAAGAGCTCACTGAACTCCTACTGTTGTTGCGAGAATGGCCTCGTTTGGAGTTAAAGCGGGAATTCTCTACCCAAAGAGCTGAGAGCTATGGCAAGGAAGAGTCTACACGACGACATGGGTCACTTGGGGATAGATCGACCCACCGATCTCCTACGATATAGGCCTAAAATGGCCGCAGAAGTGGAAGCTAAGATAAAGACATGTGACCGCTGGGTACAGAGGAAAGCCCCGCCTCAAAAGGCTGCACCGCTTGTCAACATCCAAGTTACTCATCCTTTAGTGTTTGTCTGCACTTCCTTTCAATTGAACCACCCAGAAGAAACGCAATCAATGTCTTGGTGATTACAGATCACTACACTAAATGCAGTGGCAGTACCCACCCCCAATCAGATCAAGCTAGCAGAGGGATTGTTTTGGGTGATACCTTTTTGAAAAACTCCGACACATGAATTAACATGACACTGTGAATTTTCATCAAGCTGTAACTCAAAGGGGAATGTCTCGCCAAGTAGTTAGGGGAAGTGGCCCAGTAAAGGTGCAGTTGACAGGGTCCTTGTCTTTCACTTCCTTGCCTTCTGTGAGATTCTGCAAGAACTTGGGAGTCTTCAGACCGGCTGGCTCCTGTTGGAGAAGAGTGTCCTGAAGTGGCGAGCCAAGCCCACGAGACGGATTAAAGGGACAGAGAGATACTTAATCATTGTTGATCAGCGAGACTTGTTGGACAATCGCATTTACTTGCCCCACACAAGGAGTTTGACTGAATGAGGAAGCACTATTACATTGCACAGGGTCAATGGATTCAACACATCTGTGTCCAATTACAGGCACTATAAAATAGGATTTCAAAAACCATAATAAGGCCAAAGAGAAATGAATGCATGCCTGACTTATAATAGACAACCAAGTCAAACCTGAAATAAAATAGGATGACACGAACAAGCTAGTTACTTACCTGACAGGTGGCTTCCCAACTAGACCTGAAAGAAAGAGAAACAATTGAACATTAAAAAGGTGGAATATGTTTGTTTTTTTTGTAAATGATGTGGCATTATTGTTGTTTTATGTGCTGAATGTTATAACCAAAAAAAAACAACTAACTGAAAGACAAAGAACAAAATAGAACTGTAAGATGCAAGTATAAATATTTTATTCTCTTACCTATTCAAACCCAACCAGTGAGTCAGTGTCTTCTTTCACCTTTGCTGTCTGATGACCGTTTCTCCTGAGCGACCTGGACTTCTGATTTGCTGCCCCGAGTGTTTATCCTTATTTTAATTGTAATATCAGTAGTTTAATTAATTCTGGTCATTACAACCCCGCGACCCTGTAATCAGGATAAGCAGTTGACGATGGATGGTCATTACAAAATGCAAAAATCTGCTAATGTAAGCAGATTCTTCTACATCTCAACTTTTTCAAGTATTTAAAAGAGTTTGTACTTTGTTAAAAATTCTCCCCAGAGTTGTTGCGTTTTCTTGACTCATCTTTATCCTAGAAAATATCACTTCCACAAGACTTCTTGTCTTGTTTTTAAATAAGACCTGATAAACCTGCCATGTTTGTTTAGCACAAACACACCAAAGCAAATTTATCAAACCTACTTGGCAATAAAGCTGATTCTGATGAAAAATCTATAATTATATCTACTATGTTTGAAGTTAAACAGGAAACATATGATACCACCAGAGCTACTGAGCTTAATGTCAATTCAAGAGCCAGTAGACACTGATGAACTTAGAGTTGAATAAAAAGACTGATAAATTGATTCTGACTGACCAAAGCTTAAATATTTAATAACATCCAAACAAGAGTTTAAGAGACAAAAACTACAAAACAGTTGATAGCATCATTGTCTCAACCCGCTTCTTTATGAGTGATCTAAACATGTAATGATAGAAAAAGACTAAAAATGTCTGTCAACCTGTGTTGGTTTTGCTGCTCACCACATTAAGGACTAATATCCAGTCAGCTGGACATTAGTCAGGATTTTATAATGCAAGACAATCTGCAAGAGTTTGATGTTGTCTCCTTTTAAAAAGCGACTTTAGATAAGATGTCTTCAACACTGGCAGCTTTGGAGGAGGCTGCATGATGTTGCTCCAGAATCAGTCCTACTACACACTCCCTACCTGACAGATTTGATTTATAATCAAAGAACAGGGCATCTCTATAGGTTTAACTAAAACACATGACTTACCAGCAGTGTCAGCTTCTTGGATGACACGACAATACGATTTAATCCTATACTGTGGTTTAATATTATACCAATTTTTTGCAGGACATTAACTAGTGACAAGGGTAGTTAATATTTTTGCACGGTGAACTTGTGAAAGAGTTAAAGAGACAGTAGCATCTACAGCTTTGAATCATGCAAAGCTCCATACAGGAGTCACAGAACTACAATATAGGACTGGAAATGCAATAAAATAGGTCTCCTTTAAATCTGTTATCCTCTCTTCTCATGTCCGCTGTCTTTTCAGTACGAAATCACTGTGGCCCTCCTCCAGCCCACTCATTTCTGCTTATCAGATTTTTGTTTGCTGCCAACATAAGCGTCTAGTTTGCTCACTTGCTTGCAATAAGGTTAGACAATAAGACTTGGGCCAGATAAGAAAGTGAACTTGAACTTTTACCAACATTTTTATTAACAGCAAAAACGGACACCAATTAGAATACAAAAGTTCCACCGGAGTGAGTCAGGGATCGGTGCAAAATAGAGCCCCATTCTGTTACCAGAACAGAGACCCGAGTCGACATGAAAACCATGTGATGACTTTCACCTCCTTTTGGACCTCCTTTTATAGCTCTGTTTCTTGGCTTCATATCATCTCTTGGCTCTCTTTCCTACTGCACCTGAATCTGGGAAACTCCATGGCTTCCTGCTCCTCCTCTCTCTGTCCTTTGCATGCACTCTGCTTGATCATGCCATTTCATCCATAACCTGACTTTTATGGAATAAACTGGTGTTGTTTGTGCTCTGTGCTAGAAACAGGACATTCTTACTGTGATGGACTATATTGGTGTATGTTTTGTAATACAAAATCTGCTTCTATATTTTCCTTTGCAAGTATTTTTGATGCTGCCTCACTGTGCTCCCTCCCTTTTCTCCCAAAGCACACGAACTTGCTCACACACACAGACGTGCTACTGCTGAGCCCCGATGGAAGACACACACGCAGCTGTAAATATCAAATTTGCATTTCTGTAATTATATTTTTTTAAATCATCACGTTAATATCTGAAGTCACCTGCATCTGGTCTTCCTCTCTGAGACTGTCAAAATGTCTTTTTTTTACGACCTGCTAGGATCCCGATCATCGCCGCTTGTGGCTATATTTATATTTATTTCACACATCACCACAGGGGCGTTGTTAGGCGAGGCAGCTGTACAGTTGTAAAAATCCACCTAAGAGTAGGTGAGATCTGGAAGAAACACACTTAGAACATGCAGTGTGAGAATTTCCTTCTCAAAACAGTGGAAGTTTATCATCACAAAGTGAACTGGTTCCTGTTTAAAGTTTGTTAAAGGCCACAATCTTCTCTCTATTCTGCCACTGTAAAAATATACTGTTGTCTGAACCAAAAGCTAAAATCCTACCACAGTTTTTAAGTACTTTCTTCTGAGAACTGGCGGCAGTGGAAAGTGTAAATAGTGGATATTTCTACAGGAGATCTACTTTTCTTTCTTATGTGTGTGTTTCCTGTAGCCTCACCTTTGGGTTTACTGTTCCTCTTCCTGCAGAATATCAGCACAGCCGCTGATGATACGATGATCATGACGACCAGAACCAGATGCACATACAGCAGCACACCTGTGGCTGTTTGAGCAGAACACCTTTGTTTTACACTTCATGGATCAATATAAAATACATTTGAGAGCATAACTGGACTCCCAGGAACATTTGGAACCTGAGTTCATACAGTGCTGTCAAACTAATATCAACTAAATATTTTAAACATTAAAATCAATACTTTCTAACAAAAAAATCATTCAAACAAAAAATGAATACAATAATATATAATAGAAGTTCTTTACATAAAAGCATAAACATTTATGTACGTGCACAAGGACTTCACGCCAATACACAAATACATGAAGGCATACTGTCAGTATACAAGTCAAATGGGTGTTTTTAATGGCATAATTCATTAGTTAACTAGTAAAAGTGATCTAACCAAACTGAATACGAACACACTTAAAACAATAAGATACTTTTGACAGGGAAAAAGAACAAACCTGTAATGTTTATTAAGCTCAGGGTTTGAGGTCTTTCAACAGAAAAAGTTTCACAGTGGTTCTGAAACACTTTCTAAATGATGTAAAAGTACCTGGACCTGCAGCTGGTGTTGTCTGTTGCTGAGGAGTCTGCTTGCTGGCTTCAGGAGAGGCTGATGAAGGTGAACTGGAGCTTAAACTCTGTGTTGTCGTCAGTGTGGAGGCTGATGGGACCGATGTTGAAAAAGGAGTCCAGTTTAGTTTAGAAGTGAGTGGATCTGTGAAACAAAAAGAACACAATGAAACAATTAGATCCTGATTGTTCAGATACAAAGAAATCCTGATGATGAACAGATGCTCCTTTGTAGAGAACTCTTTCAAACACAAATCCTCTGCAAACAGTCAATGTTTCAATGTATTTAAATCACACAGTACACACTACATGCAGCATGTAGTTTGGTGCAACTATAGTGTGTTCATTAGTGTGACAGTTTGAGTTCATCAGATAGTTTACATGAACTGTTAGTGTTACAGGACCATTTATCAATGTTCACAATGATGAAAATATGCAGCTGTAAATATAATTTTTAGACTAAACTTATTGGGTTAGTTGAAACATCAGCAGCTACCAGTGAACAGCTCATTTCATGACTCTCGGTAGAAACTCACCATCTTCAACTCTGATCTCAAACTCCCTGTATGAATACCGAGTCCATCTGTCCAAATAGCATCTGTACCGTCCTGAGTCAGACTTTCAGCATCAGATTTCTGATGCTCACATACAGAAGTGTGGGAGATATTGGATACGTTCCTTCTCTATACTCAATGCTGTATCTTTCACTCTGAGCTAAAGAGGTGGTATTATGCTCATTTTCAGGTTCAAAATCTTATTTAGGGGTTGTACCAGAACACACATTCCTCAGAATGTAAAGACAGATAAGCGGTATGAAAACCTTCCAGCTGTGTTTTCCTCTGCCGTTGCTGCTGCAGCGGTCTGTGTGACGGCGGGAGCAGAGGGCTCTGTGAGCGGGCGGCTGGCCGCAGCCACTTGCGGAGCTCCTCAACTCAGAAAATATACAAGCACGTTTTTGTTCCGCCATCACTTCTCGTAAAACTAAAAATATTGTAAATCTACATAGCTGATTTCATCTCAAAAATTCTCAGAAGTGGATGTAGTGATGAAATCCGATACAAAAAATTATTTAGATTTCATTTTATCTACAAATATTCACAACGTTATCTGATATTCTACAATTAAATTCAGTGATTGATTAACTGTATTTAATATTGATAATTCAAAAATGTTTTAAAAAACTGCAAATTGAAAAAGGTTACATGAACTCATTGAACTCAACACATGTAAACTTCCCACCGCGGCTTTTATGCAAACAGTGACGTTCATTGAGATCAGACTAGACTGTACACCAGGTTTGAATTGATAATTAAACTGAATCTCCTGCACTACCACATTGTGTTCAGGTAGGCTAATTTCTGTTTTGTTTGTGTTTTTTGAGGGGTGGGGTTAGTTTGATCACTCGTTCCTCATGTGAAAACTGCATTGCTGGGGGCCTCTTTGTTTATTAAATGAGGTTTTGGTGTGTTCTGTAACATATTCGTGACTCAGTTGATCAACTAGTTCTCTCTTCAGCTTTAAGAAGGTAAACAAAGTGGTTTATAAAGCAAGTTAATTAAAGCAAGAGGCATCGACTCTGTAACTCTGAAAATGTAAGAAATAAGATTTTTGGTTGCAACTTGCATGTTTCTCCATTAATCTGTAGTGTGCAGAAGCATCAGATTAATAAATTTACTTCCTCAAAAGTCTACAACAAAAAGAAACTATGAAACAAGTAAAAAACATTTTCAGAACACACTTGATTGCAGATTGTCAGGCTAAAACAAAAGAGTTTTTATTTTAATCTTTACATTTTGAGGAGATAACTAGTGTTAATGAACTACATTTGAGTCAGTGACTCATACCAGACTCAGAACATCACGATTAATCACATAAAAACCACAAAGACGGATAAAAAAAAAAAATTAAAAAAAATGGATCAAGACTGATGAGAAATGAAATGAAGCAGTCCAATGTTAAAAATCTGCTGCAAAGCTTACTGAGCAACTACAAATAAAGAAAAATGATTGATAAAGAGAAAGAAAACAAAACTGATAGAAAGTGTACTCACCGAGGACGAAGCAGCAGATCAAAGTGTGACAAACGTTCATGTTGGAGGCTCTGATGGTTTAAGGTTGCCGCTTTTTCTTCTTCACAGGCAAACCAGGAACTTCTCCCTTTTTTAAATGACTGAGTCCCTCCTCCAAACATCACACACTAAACTCTCCTCCCCTCTATATTAATAAAGTTCAAATATACAGGTTAAACAGTACAGTAAATTACTGCTTCTGTTCTAATACATTCTTTTACCAAAGTTATTTTCTGTCTCTTCAAAGAGATGCTGTTTGTATGTGAACAATCAGGCTGGGGAATAAAGTGACAGGAGGTTTGTAATATTATTGAATATTTAAGTTAAGAATATTGAATCAATATATTCCCGGGGTGGAAATATTGAGTGTTTGGCATCAAAGGATCAGTCAATAAACACGAATACCTTATACAAATCCCTCATCTTCACTGTTAACATTAAAAAAAAAGTTTTAACTTTTTTCCCCACTATTTAAAAACTTTGTCACTGACTGACAATTTGTCACCAACAACATTGATTAATGTTAGCTATAACTGACATAGTTTACTGTTAATGTCACCAAAACAAAACAGTTATTCAAAATAACTTCATTGAAATGAAAAGAAAAAAAAAAAAACACCTAAGCATCCTGGAGTCGAATCATGCAGAGTGGATTTACTCAGTGAAGCTCGTTTCCCAAAGTGTGACTGCTAAATGGCTATCAGTGCAGAAGGGAAACATTTTAGTGCCTGTGTATACTTGTACCTGAGCAAATGGCAAATAATGTCCTGAAAACTTGAAATAAATTGCATGACATCAAAAAAAAAAAAATAAAAGACCCAGTGGTTAAAGCTGATAACATAAAGCAGCTTCATGTTAAGAATGAGTTTATATCCGACGCTGTTTGGCGAACACAGAACGTCACAGAGGGCTTTGAGCTGAGCTGCCGCTAACGTTTGTTTAGCTTGTTTTAACTGATAACTTAAACTAAAATCTGAGGACTAAAATCCAGTGGCTAGGTTTGCAAATTGTTGGAAACATTTGGTATGAAGTAAGTAGTTCTTTTTAAAAGGAAACAACCTGCCATTTGCGCCAAGCAGCACCTACTTTATGGAGACAAAAACAATGGCTGTCTCTTCCTGCTTCACTACATTTAATTTTCCTTTATTGGTTTTTCTGCAAAGAGCCTCCAGCCAGTGTGTACACAATGTACCAAAACTGAGAAGTCATCCACGCATCTCTACTTAATTCACACATCAAAATGTTCAACTACAAAATGTTTTCACACATTCAGATATACTGATACACGAAGACAATAAATTTGACCCAATTTATTCCATACATCACAGTGGTGTTGAGAAAAGCAGCTGTACCGCTGGAGACATCCTTTTGAGGTGAGGTTACTTCAGTTCTCTTCAGTCTGAAGGAAACACATTTAAGACAGTTTGAGGACTTCCTCCTCAAAACTATGGAAGTTTATTATCACAAACTGACCTGATTCCTGTTTCAAGTTTGTTAAAGGCCACAATCCACTGCAAAATAAAGTTGTAAGTTATTTTAGTAATTTCATTATAATGATACCGTTGAACCCAACGCAACATGCAGTTCAGAAGATTAGGTCCACTGTGAAAATACCTGGCTGAGTCAAAGAGACACATTTTGCTTTCAAGCAAAAAGTTCCAATAATTAAAAGGTACTAAACTATGTGTGGCTGTTTGAGCAGGAGAACACGTTGGTTCTACACTGACACTTCCTGGTTCAGTTCAGGCAGTGTTGTCAAACTAATATTATAACTATATACACACAACAAAACAAAATTATAAATGCAACACTTTTGGTTTTGCCCCCATTCATCAAATATCTAAGACTTTCTCTCTGTACACAAAATGTCTTGTGAGCACTTCTCCTTTGCAGAGATCCCTCCATCTCACAGGTGTGGTATATCAAGGTGCTGATCAGACAGCATGGGTATTGCACAGGTGTGCCTTAGGCTGGCCACAATAAAAGGCCACTTGAAAATGTGCTTACATTACAGGGAGGGAAAGAGCGCTAAACTTTTATACACAAGTAAAAGCACTGTTATGTTGATATATGATCATATTGTTAAATTAAAGAGCACCTTTAGGCTACATAATAAATTTGTCTAAATGCCAATATACACATTAACAGAATAAGACCAGCTTCTTTTCTGCTGCAGCTGCTGATCTTGCGACTATCTTCTGCTCCAGAGACACAGATTATCATGTGACTTTTGTTCTTACTCTGTAACGGATGAGTCTCTGTTGTTGCCAGTGTCTAATGGGACTGATTTTGAAAAAGGAATAAATTACAAAGTAATTTTATTAATAAGAAAATAAGCAAAACCAATATGTGGGAAGAATCTGTAGTACTGAAGTCAGTAGGAAAAAATAACGAGGTCCCACCGGAACCCTGGCAGAAAACAAGCACCAATTTAACCTAAACCTTAATACTAAAAAACTGTTACCACTTCCCATTGGTCACTCTGCACCGCCCTCAACGCATGGAGAAGCAACTTTAAGAGCTTGCAGGGAAGCTAAGAGGAAATGGAAGACCAACAGGTTGGAAACAGAACAAAAACAAAACACATTAAGAGCATGGGGCTCTAAACCCAACACTAGACCCCAAATACTAGTGCACAGCTTTTCCAACAAAGCCGTGTACATAACAAGGCTTCACAATAGCCTGTGTAAGCAGTGTTTTTATTTTGTTCTTGGAGAAATCTTGCGACATTCAGACTTGTACCAGTGTTTCAATTTCTTGTGAGGTTTACAGAACTCAGATGTTCATGCTGCACTGGTTGTAGACCACTCACCACCAGTAGCTGTGGATACCATGGGGTATCACAGTCCAGCATCAATTTATGCAAGGGACCTGGGAACACCTGCAAACCCATACCACGGACAGAGACAAAATCCCCCTTATCACTTTCCCAGGAGAATGGCAATGTTGAGGCCAAAACAAATGAATCCAAGGAACCACTATCCCTCAAAATCTTAACTGGCACCTTTATAGAACTGCCCATCAATGACACAAAGCCATTTGACACAATTGGTAGGTAATCTGAAAGCTTAGCCTTCACATCTACCTGGCCACAAGACAAAGCAGAAACTGGCACAGTTCAAATGGACGCAGCCAGAGCAGTAGATTTCACATGCACATTACACTTAACCTTAGCTCTTATAGCAGGACATTGAACTTTCCAGTGCTCTTTTTCCTTACAGTAGTTACACACATCAGCATCAGACTGTTCTCCCGACAACTGTTCGGACCTACCAGTCCAGTCATCCAGCCACTTTCCAGAATGCACCTTGACATCAGTATCACAGGCACGGGACTCAAACGCAACTTTGTGTGTCATACTCGTACTCAAACATACTCATCAGCAGCAGCCTCTGCAACCGTTTTAACCTTCCTCTCATTAATGTAGGTGGCAACACTGCTCATTAGAGACATGTTAAACTGTTCCAAAATCATTAAATTGCACAAGTAATCAAATGTCTTTCAAGAGCCATACACCGCCGATTAAAGTGAGTTACCAACTTCCTGGCAAACTCCATGGGCGTCTGCTTACCTGACTTTTCCCAAGTTCTGAACCTTTGTCTGTAAGCTTCAGGTACAAACTCAAAACAGCTTGAACAGCTTTCAAAACAGCAGCTTTAGCGAAGAATAACTTCGGTTTTCACTTACCGGGAGGGATCAGTAAGCTTCTTGAGCCTTACTGGTTAACACACATTGCTACAACAGTGTACGCTCTGAATCAGGCCAATTCCTTCTGTCTGCTACACGCTCAAACAATGTTTAGTGTCAGGATGTCAAACAGCTTCATGATCAATTTGTTGAAGAAAAAAAGACTCAACGTGTGATCGAACATGCAACTTTCTAGGTGATAGCCTTGTGTGTGAGCTAACCAACCACCCTATCAGTCTACTTAAATAATATATCTTGTTTTATATTCTCACCTACTAACAGATGAAAAAATAGTTCCAATGCAAATCTTAGTTATTTATGGTTTATTTATTAGGGACCGATACATCTAACATAGATAAAAATGAAAACAGCAATCCTATGTGTGCACCATAGTGTTTTCAGCAGTTGCTAATTTGGAACAGCTGTCCCTAGAAAGGCTTTTAAAGAAATAAAACATTAAAACAGTGATGAAAAAGAAAGAGAAAAAAGTATAATACAATACATTACAGCATAACACAAGATAAAAGGAAAAACTACAATAGACTAGGCGAGAATACAAGTGTGTGGGTGAACCAATCAGGACTTGGCCTCTCTTTTAAAAGTGGTGAAGTGTGCAGCAGTTTAAGTGTTTAGGTAGCAAGTTCCAAAACTTTGCTCCTTTCACAGAAAAGGCCATCTGAGCAAAAGAAGTTTTGCAAAATGAAACTACAACCCACCCCTGCTGTATATTTTTACTACTACTTCTTCTTCTTTGAACATATGTATTCAATGTAGTGATCAGTGTCTGCATTTCCAGAATTCTACAAGAAGAAGAACGCTTTGTAGCGCTGTTTGTCCGTTTTGGCTGACTGTAGAAACACAGCAGTGCAACATGGCAATGTCCATTTCAGGGGGGACCCGCGGTTATGTAGATAAAAAATGGCTCATTCTAAGGTAATAAAAAAACATAACGTTTCATTATGTAAGGCCTGAAAACATAGTTATGGATGTAATATTGCATTTCTGTCACTAGATCCTCAGAAATATTACACACTGGACCTTTAACAGTAACTTGTTCTTTACAAATGATTTACTTAACCAAAATATTTAGGATAAGCTGAACTAAATAAAAAGTAAAAGTAGCTCTAATTTGAATTTTTATTGTATTGTGTGTTCACCTGTTGGCCTACATGGAGCTATTGCTGATGTAAAATAACAGCAGAGTACAGAGGAGGAGGAGAAGCGTCTTCAGCATGGCTGCCATCCGAGCTAGCTTCTACCTGAGGCACAGAGTAGACGACATTATCTGCATGACCACAGCGGGCGCTGTTGAGCAAGGCAGCTGTACCATTGGAAAAATCCACCTGAAAATTGTTCTAGTTTTAATAGCAATTTAAAGCTTTTATTTTCTTTTGAGGCACTGTAGATTATGTTTCTATACTTCTTCGTCTTCTTAGAACTTGCCGCAGTGACAAAGCTATAGTCATCTGTGGTCTCAACTCCATTTGGTTTGGCGTATTTGCCACAAGTGTAAACCTCGTCTGTCCTCCTCTCTGATCTCCTCATTTACTCCGTCAGGCTGCAGGAAGAGAAGAGGGGTTTGGTTTGTAGCTGGTTTCACAAGCACTAATGATGCAGAGATGTCCCAAATTTACTCAAACTCACTTTTGTGACAGTAGAATACTCAGATTCCACAGGAGGTTCTGAAAAACATACAGTTCAGAAGATTAAACCCATTAAAGAAAAACATAAAGCCCTTTAACCAAAATGTTCCAGTACAGGAACTAAAAGAGGAACGAAAAGTCCCTTTTGTGCTTCCCTGTATTCAATTTTCATACTTAAAGGTCCAGTGTGTAATATTTCTAAGGATTTATTGACAGCAATAAGATCCATAAATATGTTTTCGGTGGTGTAGAAAGACCTTACATAATGAACCATTATGCTGTAAATTACCTTACAATGAACTTCCTTACTTTTTACCACTGGTTTTGTTCCTGTAACATCTGAAGAACCATGAAGATTACGCAAATTAGACAAATGACAGATTTAAAAACTAACGTTTTCACAGACGTTATTTCACTTTCACATAAGGAAACAACAGGGAAAGAAAAGAAATTACTGTTGTGCGACTGATGTTTGTAATTTAATGAATGAAAGAAAGAGAGACTACTCCTACTGTACATTAACTTCCTAAAAAAAAAAAACAGTTACCATCTGGTCTCATGTTTGGCTGACAGCATGTTGCGTGTCACAAAACTAGCTAGCCTCTTGTGCTGCAGCAGCAACAAGGAAAGGATTCTCGCTCTGCCAGTTTCTGTTTTGAATGAACCTATTGCAAATCAAATTTCCACCTGGTTTTATTCATGTGAAGTTGGCAGCTGGCAGTTTGTGCAGTTCACTTGTAGGAGCCAAATCATTAGTTAGGATTTATTCCTTAATGTATATATTTGCCATTTTGTTTGTGTGTGATGTGTGTTTTAATGGCTTTTGAGTACATGTCTAACTCCTGCAGGTCAGAGGAAAGGTGCTGCAGCCTAGTGGTGTGGTTTTTCTTGTCCAGTTGCTTTTCTAATGTGTGTGTTTTCTGTAGTCTCACCTTTGGGTTTACTGGGCCTCTTCCTGCAGAATATCAGTACAGCTGCTGATAATATGATGATCATGACGACCACACTCAGACCCACATACAGCAGCGCACCTGTGGCTGTTTGAGCAGTAGAACATGTTGGTTTTACACCGACACATCCTGACTCCTTACAAAACATATCTGGGTGCATAACTCGACTCCCAGAAACATGTGGGACCTGTGTTTTTGCAGTGTTGTCAAACTAAAAGTAAAATCAACTAAATAAATCCATAAATTATAACAACAAATCCTGAAGATACTTTTGACAAGAAAGAAAAAACAGTAATGCTTTTCCTAGAAAAAAGTTTTAGTGCTTCCGAAACACTAAATGATGTAAACATACCTGGACCTGCAGCTGGTGTGTCTGTTGCTGCTGAGTCTGCTTGGTGGCTTCAGAAGAGGCTGATGAAGGTTTTGAGCTTCCTAAACTGGAGCTTAAAGTCTGTTTTGTCATCCCTTTGGAGACTGATGGGACTGAAGGTTGGAGAGTGGAGTTTGGTTTAGAGGCGATTGGTGCTGTGAAACACAAAGAACACAATGACACAATCCTACACAATCAAAAGGCACTTGGAACCTGGAGGAAACTCCAACAGGAACAGGTCTGGCAGAGCAAGACAAGTCTCTGACAGTTTGCATGATAGGTGACTTACAGGACAAAAGTTTCAACCACAGCTTAACACTGGTTGAAGTAAGGAAGTCTCTGTTTCAACTGTGAAGATTTCAAGCTGCAGGTTTGACAGGTCAAGTGGCAGTAAGTGCACCATTACTAAAGGAGGCTAAATAAGAAAAGAGGCTTGAAGACCCCTGAAGACTGGAATAAGGTCTTACAGACCAATTAATCAAATTTTGAAATCTTTAGTTCATCGTGGAGGGTTTTTGTTTTTCGTTAAGTAGATGAAAGGAAGGTTCCACCAGGTGTCAAACATGGACAAGGAAGCGTGATGGTCTGGGGCTCTTTAGCTGGATCTAGAGTCAGCAACTTGCACAGAGTGACTGTCACCCTGAACCAAAAGGGCTACCTTTTTACAACATTTTCAATCACACTGTAAAACCATTTTAAAACTTGGTCACCAACTGACAGTTTTACACCTGGAACATTTAATGCACAATGACAGAGTTCACTGTTAATTTCACCAAAATAAATTTGATAACAGTTATTAAAACTTTAGTTTATTGAAATGATAAAAACTCACCTAAGCATCCTGGAGTCAACTGATGCAGAGTGGATTTTTATACCTGTGAACAGTTTTCATTCAGAAGTAATTTGTACATGCCACGATTACCATTTCCATTAAGGATTGAGTACAAATTGATCATTTATGTATAACTGGTGATGTAGATCTCCATACTTGTGAACGCCTGATTTTTAGCAGCTTGCAAGTTATTGTAAAGTTAACGTTACCAGTGTGAACATTACGTTTGCACAAAGACATGTTTGCCACATTGTTAATTTAGTTAAAAAAAACTAAAGCCAAAATTAACAGCTGTCAGTGTCCTGATTTCTTTGTCAAACTCAGACAGTAACAAACATTTGCTTGCTGTTTTTGAGACATTCATCTTGATAAAGACTAAACTTCCTGTTTCACCACATCACTTTTTTGGCTTTCACAATTTGTTCTTCATTTGCCTGTGTCACGGCTGTCGCTGTCACCCTTGTGTTTTCTCTTTTCCCTGTCTCACCTCTACCAAGTAGGCTGTGTCCCTGGGGAATGAAGACCCGCCTACTTCCTGGTTTCTGGGGTGCTGACATCTGTACCGCCCATTGGTTCCTCTGTTTTCCACTCAACCAATGGCTCATCACCACGTTAATTACCTCCGGCTCATAAGGAGAGTCCACCTGTTGCTCCAGGCAGCTTGTCACCGCCTGTTGACTTGTGTGCCGCTGGTATTGACTGCATAGCCTGTCTGTTGTACTTTGTGTGTAGTGGAACTATCCACCTTCAGTGCCTATTAGCTGTACATTGTGTTTAGGTAAACATTTGCATACCTTTGAATGTTAGCTCCACATTTGAGTGCAGTGGAGAAGTTCACTTATTGTTCTGTTTGCTATTTTGTTAGTTTCACCAGGTGGAGTG
>NC_060157.1:5298696-5352540 GCF_021292245.1 Micropterus dolomieu
AACCAGACGCACATACAGCAGCACACCTGTGGCTGTTTGAGCAAAACACCTTTGTTTTACACTGACACTTCCTGATTCATTATAAAATATATCTGGGAACATAATGGACTCCCAGGAACATGTGGGACCTGAGTTCATGCAGTGTTGTCAAACTAATAGTAACATCAAATAAATGAATTAAATCCTATAACAAAAACTCTATTAATAATCACCATAAATATAACTTCTATACAAAAATACACATTCACCTTCTTGCATACAAAGAGTACACGCATGTACGAACTTTACACCAAAATGCAAATACATAAACAAACAGGTTCTACCTGCAAAGATGGATGGAGTCTGACATTCAACAATTAAATAACTGTAATCAGTGTTGATACTTTTGGTTAGCTGATTTCTGTTTGCGACGGGGAAGGATTTGTTTTGTTATGACCAATCAGTGTCAAGTTACATATCCTTTGCACTATGCTCCATCGCAATGTGCACATGTGTACATGTATGTGCACCTGGATATCACATCCCCCTCTGACATGTACATAATAATAATAATAATAATAATAATAATAATTCACTCTGCTCTGCTCATTGCACTATTAGTCAATCTGTCTGTATTGTTTTTTTTATAGTGTGTATATATGTGTTCTCTATACTGTAGCCTGTGTCTGATTTTATTATTGTGTTATTGTATCATTGTATGAGTAAACACTGGCAAATAAAGCTGATTCTGAAAACACGGAACGGCATGCATTACAAGACAGACCCGAGGCAAGACAGAGAGCACAGAATGAAAAGAGTCAGGGACAATAAACTAAAACAGAATTTATCAAAATTATAGCTGAACCATAAAAATCTATGGAAATATTGTTTGTTATTTTGGATGCAGCAGTCATTGCCACTTTGTTTACACCACACGCAGTGATTTTTTTTACATGGTGGACCTGTTTGCAATGTCTTGCACCAACTAATGATGACTACGTTCAACCAGAAAGACTTTTTTTAAGGCTTCATTCATTCACAACTCACTCTCCCTCTTCCTGCCTCTCTAATCAGCTGACCATGAGCATTCAATCTTTAGTTTACCATTCAGCTTTTGCCACAATCTCCATCAGCCAATCCTGTTGTTGCTGTCATCCTTTAAATCTGTTCTCCTCTCTGCTGCTGTCAGCTGTCTTTTCAGTACAAAACCACTGCCCTACTCACCTCTGCTGCTCATTAGATCCAGGCCCAGGTCGAGCTCTGCAGAAGTCCACTCATCACATCCTGACAACCTTCACAAAGTTTATCAGTCTAAACCTCAGCAAATCTTCACATTTGTAAAGCTGGAACCATAAAATATTTTTACATGAAAAATGACAAACAATTATCAAAATAGTTGCCAATTAAATTTCTTTGTCAATAAACTAATGTACTAGCTGTACTTACACCATTTTAATATTTTAATTTATAACATTTGTAAAGTAACTAGTAACTGAAGCTGTCAGATAAATGTAGTGAAGTAGAAAGTACAATATTTCGAATATATATTTATATATATATACAGTATATATTTAGAATCTATGTTTCAGCCACACAAAATTATGAATCATGTTTCCGTTTATTGTGGCCATACGCAAACACATGACTCACCATTTTTATCAGTATTATTACATTTACTCATTTAGCTGACGCTTTTATTCAAAGCAACGAGGGGTTAAGTGTCTTGCTCAGGGAGACATTCGTGGATGTGTCACAGCGGGGAACTGAACCTGTGTCTCTCACACCAAAGGCATGCATCTTATCCACTTGTCCATCACCACTACATATCATAAAAAGCCATAAAGTTGTTCTCTGGTTGTGGTGGTGGGTTGGGTGGGAGACCAGCGTTCAGTTCCTGTGAGAAACAAGATTGATTTGTTTTTTTAATAAAGTTGTGCAGTGTCAGCTTTGTTAGCTTCGTAGCTAACTTAAGTCAGTGTATGTTTGTGTGTCGACTGGTGAACTCAACAGCTGTGTTTATGTCACGTGACGTAGGTCATGAATTACTGCTTCTGCTCTAATTAATTATTTGACCAATTTGAATTTCTGTCACTTCAAACAGATGCTGGTTGTGTCTGAACAATCAGGTTGGGGAAAAAAGTGACGGGAAGTTTGTAATGTAATTTAATATTTGTCATGAATATTGAATCAATAATGGGCTATATATTTACATTTCTGCACATGCAATAAATAACAACTTATAAAATTGTCTTGACTGGTGAACATAAAAAAAACAAAACATATTTACATTTTTGTAAATGTTGACAACTTTTTCAATCACACCAAAAACCATTTTAAAACTTAGTAACTGACTGACAATTTGTCACCAACAACATTACTGTTGACCGTGGATTAATTCATTGAAATTTTCAGACCTGTGAACAGTTTTCATTCAGAACTTTTTTTCCATACTGTGACCGCTAACTGGCTATCAGTGCAGAAGGAGGTAAATCATTTGTACGACATCACTGCACGCGTTAAAGCTTCCATCAGTGGCAAAGATTGTGTAAGTAAGAAATGTTCAAGAGATTGTACTGAGCAGCACTTTGATTTTGTTTGTATCTGTGATCCTGAAGAAGAAATGGTCGTCTCCCTTATTGGCATTCATCCACACTCTGTATAGACTGAACTTCCTTTTTCACCACATAATTTTTCATAATCATAACATTAGAGGCTGTTCACTCACGTCCCTGGGCTGAACTTTCAGTGAGTCTATAATTTAACAGCAGCCGGTAGTCACACGGGAGGTAGAAAATAGTTCTCCATGAAAACTGTTGGCCCGAATTTTAGCTCAAATATTTAACACTAACTTGTACCTTTTATTGTGGCCAGCCTGAGGCACACCTGTGCAATATCCATGCTGTCTGAACAGCATCTTGATTTGCCACACCTGTGAAGTGTACGGATTATTTCAGAAAAGGAGAAGTGCTCACTAACACAGATTGTGACAGATTTGCGAACAATATTTGAGAGAAATAAACCTTATGTGTACATAGAGAAAGTCTTAGATCTTTGAGTTCAGCTCATGATGTCTGGGTGTGTTGCATTTATAATTTTGTTCAGTGTATTTAAGATAAGCTGAATTTGTTCTTGAAGTAGATCTAACTTGAAGCTTTAACCTGTTTTATGTTCACCTGTTGGCTTCTGAGAGAATAAATGAAGTTACTGCTGATGTTAAGTAGCAGTAGAGTACAGAAGAGAAGTGTCTTCAGCATGGCTGCCGTCCAAGCTAGCTTCTACCCGAGGCACAGAGTAGACGACTTTATCTGCATCGCCACGGGGGGCGCTGTTGACCGAGGCAGCTGTGCTGTTGGAAAAATCCACTTGAGAGTAGGGGAGGTTACTCGAGTCATCTTCGGTCTGGAAGAAAACAAAGAGAGGTCAAAGACGGATTTAGTCTTAATAGTAATTTAAATTTATAAGCTTAATTTTTTTTATTTTATTTTGTGCCCATTATATATTTATACTGTTTATATACTACAGAAGCCGAAAGAGCCCATCCAATTAAAATATTTTTTACTCTGTTTTCCCGTGATAATGGGATAATTTTCTCGTGGTCTCGAGATAAGAAACTACAGCTGAATATTGGGGTCGGCTGGTGCGTTTCTTTATGATAATTTCAGTCCACTTTTCTGTGTGACTGGTTGGCTTAGTCAGTAGAGTGCGAGACTCATGATCCAAAGATTAAGGATTTGACTCCCACTTTCAATAACTTTTTTTTCCTTTTTTTGTGTGTCTTTTATTATACTCTTCAACAAAGTTGTTATGAAAAGATTCAGGAATCCAATCACACATTTCCCGACGGCTGTTTCAAAAGTTCCATATGATCATAAACAGACACACAGAAACATGGATAAAACATTAAAGCACGAATTACATAAGCACAGACAAAATCAGACGAGCACAAATAATATGACACGTAAAATACATCAACACGTGAGTACAGGAATATGTAAAAAATAATGACAATGATTATGATTATTTGGTTGCATATTGTTGTATTGGTACTCCAGCTAATTTTGGATAGGTGGATTGTTTTGATGCTTTTAGCTTACTTTATTAACAGCTGTATTTATATATTTACTATGGAATGATGCATTTATAAATTGTCTTTCTTATTTTTAAACATACTCTTAAATGTATTCATTTATGAACTATTGTTATATCTTGTTTTCCCTTGTATTTACTCCTGTATTCCCTTTGCCGGTAAATCAGTGCCTAATATCTGGACTGATGTGTGTTTTGTCTCGTCTGTGAAACTACAATGTGTACTATGGGCCTAAGAAAAAATTCTCCTTGGAGATAATAAAGTTCATCTTATCTTAAAACATATTTCTTCTGCTGTACACAAACAAAGAATACAACTTTTCAATTTAAACTGCCATAAAACTATTGTTTAAAACCTCAAAGCTGACCACAGTTTTACTTACTATCTTCTGAGAACTTGCTGTAGCGACAAAGCTGTAGTTTTCATACTCAACTCCATTTGGTTTGGTGTAAGTGTAAACTGTAGATATTTCTACAGGAGGAGATCTGCTCTGTGTGTCTTCATTTCTGATCTCTTCATATACTCTGTCAGGCTGCAGGAAGAGAAGATGTGTTTGGTTTGTATCTTTATCAGCTGGTTTCACAAACTAAGCTGTCCCAAATTTACTAAAATTTACCTCTGCAACATTAGCATACTCCATTTCCACAGGAGGTTCTGAAAAACATGCAGTTCAGAAGATTAAGCCCATTTAATGAAACACATATACCCTTTTCAACCAAAACAGGTCAAAATGTTTTAGAAGAAACAGGAACTAAAACAGAAAACTAAAAGTCGCTTTTGTGCACGTCTGTGTTCCCGTCACATCTGAAGAACCATGAGAATTTTCACACTAGAAAACAGGAAAGTCTTCCTGTTGTTCTTTGTATTAACTGCTGTGTGACTGATTTTTGAGTTGAATGTAATGAATAAAAGAAAAAGAGACTGAAAACTGAATATTGTACATTCAGTATTTGCTATATTGCATTGTTTGTGTGTGGTGTGTGTTTTAATGGAAAAGTACACAGTCTTTAGACCTTGCACAGCTGCAAGACATGTGGAGTGAATAACATAATACTCTTTACTATGAATCACATTTGGAAATTCAATTTTTCCTCAAGAAAACACAAAAGTCTATTCTCTCTCTCTATCTCAGTCAACCCAATAGTGACACAAATGGATTTTAACAAATGGATATCTCGGTCACTTCACCACATTTATCTACCAAACATAGTCAATGTTGTGGCAGTACAGCTGTTAGCAAGCTAACATGCTGGACTCAAAGATGGCACCTGCTCACATGAATCAAAATTGCTCACTTATCGCATAAGATGGAAAAGTTTTATAATAGATTTAATTATTTTATGGATTTATTTGTCAGTGTTAAAGTTCTGAGAAAGAAATGTCTCTGTCCTTTTCTACTTGTCTTTTGTACATGAATTTCTGTTAGACAACCTGATCCAGGGTCCTCCTAAAAGTAAATAAACTTTACCTTAACTTTAAGGGTAAGGTCTCTTACACATGATGTGTTAACATAACCAAGTTTGTAATCTGTAAGGATATTTTTTTGTAAACTATTTTCGTGTTTTCTGTGAGAACGTTTAGATTTCCAGTTGCTTTTCTAATGTGTGTGTTTCCTGTAGTCTCACCTTTGGGTTTACTGGTTTTCTTCCTGCAGAATATCAGCACAGCCACTGATAATATGATGATCATGACGACCAGAATCAGACCCACATACAGCAGCGCACCTGTGGCAGTTTAGGCAGTAGAACATGTTGGACACTGACACATCCTGGACCATTACAAAATGTATCTGGGAGCATAATTGGACTCCCACAAACATGTGTGGACCTGCGTTTGTCCAGTGTTGTCAAACTAATAGTAGAATCAACTCATTTTTTAAGTATTTAATTTCATATTTTATAACAAAAAATCATGAACATACTTTTAGTGGTTCTTTCTGAATGATGTAAACATACCTGGACCTGTAGCTGGTGTTCTATGTTCCTGATGAGTCTGCTTGGTGGCTTCAGGAGAGGCTGATGAAGGTTTTGAGCTTCCTGAACTGGAGCTTAAACTCTTTGTTGTCGTCAGTGTGGAGGCTGATGGGACCGATGATGATAAAGGTCTGGGAGTCCAGTTTGGTTTAGAAGTGGTTGAATCTGTGAAACATGAATAACAGAATGAAACAATCAGATCCTGATTGTTCAGATACAAAGAAATTCGGATGATCAGACGCCCCTTGCAAAGAACTCTGTGGTGACATTTCTTTCAAATAACAAACAGTATTTTAATCACACAGCTACATGCAGCAGGTAATCATTGTGTTTGGTGCAACAATATTCCAACCAACTGTAGTGTCTTCATTTGTGTGACAGTTTGAGATCATCAGATATTTTACATGAACTGTTGGTATTAAATGAGCATCTTTCAGTGTTCACAATGATGAAAGTATGCAGCTGTAAATATAATTGATAGATAAACATCAGCAGCCGTCAGTGAACAGCTCATTTCATGACTCTCAGTAGAAACTCACCATCTTCAACTCTGATGTCAAACTCCTCATATGAATCTGGAGCCCAATATCTGTCCAAACTGCATCTGTACCGTCCTGAGTCAGACTTGGTCAGATTTGTGATGCTCACATACAGAAGTGTGTCAGATACTGGAAAAGATCCTTCTTTATATTCAATGCTGTATCTGCCGCTCTGAGCTCTGTCACCAGCTGTTTCAACGAGAATGTCTTGTTCTTCACATTCATTCCTACAGAAGATTTTCCTGCTTCCAGAGAGTTTAAAGGAACATGCACGTGTGATGTTTCCTCCCTCCTTTATGAGGATTTCTGCATTGATGAGACCAGTGTTTCCATCCTGCAGTGCTGTTGAAAAGGTGAACAAGCAATAGTTACTATTGTCCTGACACGACAGTCTGATAATTAACAAATCTGTAGAGTCACTCTGAGAGCTGCCCAGTTCAACCAGTCAAATGGCAATTTGATTGAATTGTAATTCTGGGGTGCCACGGTGGCTCACCTAGTAGAGCTCATGCCATAAGGCTAAGACCTTAATGCACCATGTACCCTTTGCTGCATGTCATCCCCTTTCTCTCTCCTGTCTTTCTTCAGCTGTCACTGTCTAATAAAGGCAAAAATACCAGAAAAACATCCTCAAATTGTAATTGTGTCAACATAGATTTAGAGGATTATAAAATCTGATATTGTACAATTAAATTTAGTTCCATTAACTGTAATTAATGTTAATACTTTTTAATCATTTTCAAAAAACTTTGCCGATTGTAAAAAGGTTAATGAACTGAGCTCAACACATGTAAACTTCCCTGACTCTTCAGTCAGTCCCACCTTCTGTTCAGGTTAGCTGATTTCTGTTTGGGAGGGAGGTTGATTGATTTTGTCCTGATCAACCAGTGTCAAGTATCTGTCCTGCTGAGCTAAAAAAAATTATCTATAAAATATTTTAACAATATGTAATATGATGATACAATTTTGTTTTTGAGTTTGTTAGTTTTGATCAGTCGTTTCTCATGTAAAAGTGACATTGCTGGTTGCCTTTCTGCATGTGAAATTAGGTTTTGGTGAGTTGCTTAACATATCCACAGCTCAGTTGGTCAACAAGGCTGCAGTTCTTCCTCTGGAGCTGGTTCAAATAAAATTATTAAAAATAGTTTTCTCGTTTCAGCTCTAAGAAAGTAAACTAAGTGGTTTAAAACACCTGCAAGAAGCAAGAGGCATTGTAGCTCTGAAAATGTTGACAAAGGTTTATTTTGGTCGCAACTTGCAGGTTTCTCTGTTACTCTGTGGGAAATGTCTATGAGATAGTTTCCTGTATTGTGAAATGCCTGAGCAACAGCCAGGCTGAGGCAGTGGATTAATAACTGCACTTCCTCACAAGTCTACGGCAAAAAGACGCTATAAAACAAGTCGAGAAAAAATAGTTGATTGCATATTGTCAATGTAAACAAGAAGTTTTGTGTTTATATTTTGATCTAAATTTTAAAGTAACTCATTCCAGACTCCAAACATCCTGTTTGACCACAGAATCCAAATGTTAGACAGAAAAAACGGATCAAGACTGAAATGAGATGCATCGAAACATGATAAAGATGACATCATGATAAAGAGAGAGAATGACATTAAAAAGAACGAGAGTGTACTCACTGAGGAAGAAGAAGCAGATCACAGTGTGACGAACTTTCATGTTGGAGGCTCTGATGAGTTAATGCTGGTTTAAACCAGGAACTTCTCTCTTCTTCAAAAGATGGAGTCCCTCCCCCAAACATCACACATTCATCTCTCCTCCCCTCTACATTGTTTTTGTCATTCCATTATCAGCAGGTTTATAGGTGATATTACATTAAAATTAGACTTGGTTGTCTTGGGCATTAATGCCATATTTTTGTCTACACTGGAATAAAATCTCTGTTATTAAGGCATTTTTGTCCATTAATGAGTCCGATAGCGTTTGTGCAACACAGCACACGCTGAGTTACTATTTATATTTTTTACTAAAACAGACAGTTTGTGTAACATAAAGCAAGAGGATGAACTAATAAAAGTTGTTGCATCTCTGTCCATAGACTACAAGTGATGAGAAATGGTACAGTATTATCCCTAAACCAATTTCTTCCCACTTACAGCCTTAGTGAGCGTTCGGACCAAAAACAGACCTGCATTTTAAAAAATAAAAAGCATTTTAATCTGCATTTACCGATAGTCTGGTAAAAAGTTTTCCAGTTTTTACTGAAATCTAAGCAGTTCAAACCCAGAATATAACCTGAAATGGTATATAAGCAGTAAATTGCCAGACATTTATAAACTTTAAAAAAGGGAAGCAAAACAAGTAACAACTACTCCACCATCTGAAGCATCACTTGAGTTATGTTGCACTGTAGGAAATAGTATATTACTATCATAATGGTGAGAAAAAGGCAATTACAAGAGGAAGCCAGACAGACCATTACAACTCTTAAAAGTGTTTCTTTCTTATAGAGAAATTGCAAAGAAAGCCAAGGTGTCAGTGACGACAGTTTCCTACACAATCAAAAGGCACTTTTGAAACTGAATGAGTGGAAACACTCATCATAGAAAACTTTGTTTGGTGCACTGTGACTTGCGGCATGTGGGACTTGTTGACGTGTTTCAACAAAAGGAACTGATAGAGATAAATAGCCAGCTAGCCAAACCCAAATATTATCCTTATTGTTATTGTCTTCCTTCTTACCAGCTGCTGATGAGGCATCTCTCTTGCTGTTTTTGTGAGTTTCTCAAGCCCACAGAGCGATCTGCCCACTGGGATTTCACCCGGTGCTCCTGATGGCCTGTATATTTTGAATGATTAGCAGCGGTGGTGGGTGGTTGAAGATTACTATAGGTTGTAGTCTTTACTGTGCTTGTAAATATTTTTTCTTTGTTTGAACATATCTAATTTAAGAGGCACCTGCGAGTAAAATTCTCGCTCCCTGACTTACATAAAAAAACAAATCACATTCAAAAATACTTGTCAAACAGTTGGTCTCACAGGGCAGAGAGCCAATCATACTTTTGGATAACGGGGTGGCCAATCAGATTTCAGAGGTGGCCCTCTCCGCTTCGTGGAGAATACACAGCGAGTCTATTTTTGGCGAAAGCTGCGTCAAGCTGCACAGAGCAGATTGAAACGGGCAAGAAGTCAGACACAGAACAGCATAGAGAATCTGGTCACACCCTGTGCAGACTCGTGATTGTAAATCAACAATAAAAACAGACAAATCAGACAAAAAAACCAACAACCTTTTAACTTTGTAGCCTACTTAATCATAGTAGAAGAACAAAAAGCAAGCACTAATGAGCAAATCCACAAAATATAAACATGTCAGCCAAATCAGGCAGGCAGAACACTCTGAAATGATCCTTGTGGGATATGCAGCTGTGCAAACAACATAACAAAACCAGGTCACAGGCAGCCATTCCCGCTAGGCCTGACAGAAGCACAAAAAGGCCAATTATGTGTTCCACTCCTGAAATGCCACTGAGATGTTTCTAGTGAAAGTTGATGCCAGGCAAAGGAAAGAACAAAACTGTGGGTAGCAGTGATGGAAAGCTGGACTAGTGGATTTTCCAGCTAATGTTTTGATACCGTCAAAGTCAGGTGGTGTAGTATAAAGGGCGCAAAAGTCTGCTTAGGGAGGAGAGGAGGTAGGTGTGGTTGGATGGATCAAACACAGGACTTTAAGCAAGGAGACAGCTGTTTGTTTCCCATGTGAAACCAATAGTCTACATACGTAAGTGAAGTCACGTTAGGAATGTAACATAATGTATGTCTGTAATTTCACTAACTTAACTTGCGTGACTTACATGCTTTTTGAAACCCAATGATCTTTACCAAATCCTAACCAAGAAGTTTAAACATGACCAAATTGCGACCATTTCACAACGTTTTATTTGAAAGTCAGAAAGTCTAACCAGCTATTGCAAATTTATTATTGCTAACTTGACTGCAAAGACCTCCACGTGCAAAGCCTGGAGGGGAACGTAAAGCTCCATGGTTTGAAGCAGTGAGTTACTAATAAACGTATTGGACACACACTGCGCTGAAGCTATTGATTATGTGAAGTAACTGCAGAGTACAGAAGAGATGATACGTCTTCGGCTTGGCTGCCATCCAAGCTCAATTCTACCTGAGGCACAGAGTAGACAGCGTTTTCTGCATCACCACAGGGAGCGCTGTTGAGTGAGGCAGGCAGCTGGCAGGGCAGGTTACTCAAGTCGTCTTCAGTCTGGAAGAAAACAAGAGAGGTTTAAGTTTATCTCTTGCAGACTGTTTCAGTATCTGTATTTCAGTGCAGCACCTTTTACCCTCGCTCTGACTCTCACTTTCTCTCCTTCGGTCTGAGGACTTCCTCAGTATACGATCACAAACTGTACTGGTTCCTGGTTCTTAATAGTTACTCAGAAGATCACAGTCTTCTCTCTATTCTACCACTGCAAACACTACTTCCTCTGCTGTACAATGAAGTCATTACATAGTCACGTGATTTTTGTAAATTAATGATACCCTTTGCTGAACCCAGCGCTGAAATCCTACCACAGTTTTTACTTAGTTACTAACTGGCTGCAGCAATTTCAACCAAAAAGTTCCAGTTACTAACAGGAACTAAAGGTCCCTTTGTGTTCCCACCACATCTGGAGAGCTATAAAGTTGAGGTAAACATTTCCTCAGTGATAAAGTTTTGGATATCCAGTGTATGAGTGTGCGTTTTTTCTGTAGTCTCACCTTTGGGTTTACTGGTCCTCTTCCTGCAGTATATCAGCACAGCTGCTGATGACCCCATGATCATGACGACCAGAATCAGACGCACATACAGCAGCACACCTGTGGTTGTTTGAGCAGTAGAGCATGTTGGTTTTACAGACACTTCCTGGCTCATCATAAATATATCTGGGAGCATAACTGGACTCCTGTTGTCAAATTATTTGTAATGTTGGGACCTCACATTATGGGAGTAAAAGAAGCAGCCTACATGTGAGACAAAAACCCTGAATAAGGAAACACCGCCAAAATCCCTCTTCATTAACTAACACCTCAGTGTGAAATAAAGTTGAATCTAAATACTGGATTTGTACTGGCTGAGACATGACATCACTAAACCCATATTAAGAGAGAGCACTCTACTCGCATTACCACTGCCGTTGATCCAGGAGGTAACTTTAATCCTATTTCAGCTCTGAACTTTGTGAAAAGGTCGACAATGAGCCAAAGGATCACCATCATACACAACACAACGATGTCACACCTGCAGAAAAAGGATAAGGATTCCACAGTTTTCTTTATTGATAGAAGGATGATGCCTCACTCTCTCCAGAGGCTTGTGTCTGGGCAGAAATAGGTTTTTAACTATACATATTTGTAACCTGAAGCTTCATTGTGGGGATTTCTATGGGGGGGAAATGGACCGCCGGTTCCTGTTTATTGTTGTGTGCTTTTGTGCCTAGAAGGTTTTATTTTTTTATTGTATTGTCCCTGACAGCGTGTGTGTGACAATGGCGCTTTATCAAGACCAAAGTCAGTAACACAACTGCTGAATGCAAGTCTGCAGCCGGTTCCTGTGTGAAAGTGGCAGTTATTGTGTTTTATCACAGTAATCAGGATTTGTGTAATCTTGGAATCCACAGCGTGTAGCCTGCACTCCAGCTTTACTCCACGCCATCTTGGTAAGGACTAGTATGTCCTCCGTTCTGCCTCCCAACCGCCTGCTTAAGCTTTTCCATTTTGGACTATTGTGTGAGGAGTCACCCATGTGGTCACGTCTGCCAGCTCTTTCTCTCTCAAAGTCCCAGGGTCAAAAATGGAAGACACCTCCCTAAGGTAGTTGAGAATGACCGAGCTAAGATCCTGTGGGACTTCAAGATCCAGACTGACAAACTGGTGATGGCTGACCAACCAGACATCGTGTTGATCGACAAACAGCAGAAGAAGGCAGTAGTGATAGATGTGGCGATCCCAAGCGACAGCAACATCCAGAACAAAGAGCAGGAGAAGCTTGAGAAATACCAAGGGCTGAAAGATGAGCTGATGTGGAAATTAAGAGCAACAGTGGTGCCAGTGGTGATCGGAGCTCTGGGGGCTACGACGCCCAAACTGGGAGAGTGGCTACAGCAGATTCCAGGTAAAACATCAGAGGTCTCTGTCCAGAAGAGTGCAGTCCTAGGAACAGCTAAGATACTCAAACTCCCAGCTTTAGGGAGGACCCAAGCTTTATATATATATGTAGATGGTGAAATTTCATTCAAACAACACAAATTCTCTACAAACAATATCAATGTATTTTAATCACATAACTACATGCAGCAGGTAATCTATGCGTTTGGTGCAATAATATTCAAATCAACTATAGTGTGTTCATTTGTGTAACAATTAAAGTTCATCAAATAGTTTACATGAACTTTTGGGAGCATCTATCAGTGTTCACAGTGATGGAAATATGCAGCTGTAAATTTAATTGTTAGACTTATTGGGTAACCAGTTTGTTTTATTACTCTCAGTAGAAAATCACCATCTTCAACTCTGATCTCAGAGTCTCCTTGTATGAATCTAGAAGCCGTCTATCCAAATAGCATCTGTACCGTCCTGAGTCAGACTTAGTCAGATTTGTGATGCTCACGTACAGAAGTGTATTAGATACTGGAAAGGTTCCTTCTATATATTTAATGCTGTAACTCTGACCTCTGTCTTCAGATGTTTCAATGAGAATGTCTTTTTCTTTACATTCTTCCTTCCAAAGAAAGAGAAGATGCATAGAAGTGTGATGTTTCCTCCCTCCTTTGCTGTACCGACGAGAATTTCTGTATTGATGAGTACAGTGTTTGCATCCTGCAGTGTTGTTGAAAACAATAGTTACCATCTCCCTGTAAGATAATAATATTGATAAGAATTCCTGCTCCACATTTTCACAGATCTACAGAGTCACTGAATTACACTGTAATCAATGTTGATGGCTTTTCATTCATTCCCACATCGTGTTCAGGTTAGATGATTTTTGTTTGTGAGGGGGGTTGATTTGTTTTGTCCCAACTAATCGGTATCGAGTGACGTATCTGTCCTGCTGACCTAAAAAACAAACCCGTGTAATGTTTCATTAAATATATTAATACATTTGTTTGTTTTTTTTCTTTGTTGGATCAGTTTTCCACTTCTGCAGTTCTTCCTCTGGAGCTGGCTCAAATAAAATAATTAAAATAGTAGTTTTCTCTCTTCAGATCTATGAAGGTAAACAAAGTGGTTTGGAAAAATGCCATCTTTTTGCTAAATCTATGAGATGGTTTCCTGTGGTGTGAAACAGTTTCAGCTACAGTCACGCTGAAGCAGAACATCCTGTTTGACCACAGAAAACTGCAACATGATAGAGACAGATAAAAAATGGATCAAGACTCATATGAAATGAGTCTCAAAGCTTAGTGACAAACTACAAATAAAGAAAGAAAAATACATGATAAAGAAAGAGAATAACACAAATAGAACAGGTGTGTACTCACTGAGGAGGAAGAAGCAGATCGAAGTGTGATGAACTTTCATGTTGGAGGCTCTGATGGTTTAACGCTGCATCTTCTTCCCTGGCAAACCAGGAACTTCTCTCTCCTTTAAATGATGGAGTCCCTCCTCCAAACATCTCAAACTCAACTCTCCTCCCTCTACATTAATGTTTTCTTCATTCCATTATCTGCAAGTTTATGGATGATTTTACATTAAACTAGGCTTTGTTGTTAGTAAGTATTACTACAGTATGTCTACACGGCTAGAAAATCCTAGGTCATTTTAGGCAATTATTTATATCCACATCGCTACAGACAGTGTTTCATCATCACGGTGTTCTTCTTCTGCTTGTGTAATTCCAGTAGTGTATGTTGGCTTTGCCGGTTACTTAGCGAGACAATCAGCTGATCACTAATGTTAATTGGCAATAAAACCGTAAAATTAGCTTAGAGCATGGAAGCATCAGCCAGCTAAACTTTTACTGACTGGTAGAAAAACAGTTATTGTTAGTTGGATTGGTTTATTCTCCAGCGCTGTGCTTTGGCTTGTGGTGTTATGTTAGTTGGATTAATTTCATGTAGTGACTCTCTCTCTCTCTCTCCAGCGCTCTGTTTTGGCTTTGTATGTTATGTTGGTGAGAATCAGCTGATCGCTAATAGACAATAAAATGGCAGCTTCCAGCATCGAACCTCAGATCAGCCAGCTAACTTTGAAAAAATGTGTAGTTGGATTGTAATTTCATGTAGTTCTTCTCCAGCCTCTATTATGGCTTTGTTACGTGGACAGAAATGCTCCTTCCTGAGACAAACAGCTAATGAATATTATTGGTAATGAAACGGTAACATCAGGGAAGCTCAGATCAGCAGCAAAAAATTCACATTTTTCTGACCTGGTGGAAAACATGTATTTCTTTTTAATGCTAATGGTGATATATAACAAGACCGTGTGCCTATCAAGGGACCAATAATTACTTTCCGAATTTGCATTAAAAAATGTTATTGGATATTGCTTCCCACTGTGCACACAAGTGTGTAATTTTTACTTTCACATGCTAAATGCCCAGTAAAAAGGAAGGAAAAAGCAGAATAACTGATAAAAAGGAGAAAAAATACCCCAGGACACTCACTTTCAGCCGGGCTGCCACCACAACAGAAAAAGTGACAATAATATATACTGTATATAAAAAAAAAATACCCCTCACCACTAGATGTCAACTTACACACTGAACCTTTAAATCATCTTCAGCCTGTAAGAAATCACTCAATGCCACCTAAATTATCTTAATCGTTTTAATATTTAAACAAATTTTATTACTTTCTACTTTTATAATCTGCACTCTAAACATCAATTCAGGCAATAGATGACCATCACTTAATTATATGCACTGTTGCAGTATATATATTCTTAGATTATTTTAATGAGTTTGGCAGTGTTTTGGTGTTTGAGACATCAGGTTAATCTATGGAAATTTTATTTATGTCATTCACATCGCATGTAGTGATACAGACGAAGAAACAAAGATTAAGGAAATAAACTTGTTTATTCGTATTTGTATTTATTAGTTCATATTTTTTGTAAAAGGTGAAATTTATCAACCTGCTGACAGAGTGTTGTACTAACTACTGTAGTTAGGTACACTGCAGAACAGTTTTGTATTCAACACAAAACGGGATTATTTCTAAAAATATTTTGTAAAAGAAAAGACCATACTGTTTAAACAGTTAGTTTTAATTCATGGCGAGTTTATTTTCATTAAAAATTTGTAAATTATTGCTTCTAATTCATTCTTTTACCAAAGTGAAAAACATGCTGTAGTTTGGCGAATAAATGAATATTGACTATTTACACTACCAGTCAAAAGTTTCGACACACATTCTGACTCAAATGTTTTTTCTTCATTGTTATTCAAGATGCTGACTGAGAGAATGCCAAGAGTGTGCAACTCTTTCATCAGAGCAAAAGGTGGCTACTTTGAAGAATCAAAAATGTACAACATATTCTGGTTTGTTTATCACTTTTTTGTTTACTTATAATTCTAAATGTGTTCTTTCAGAGTATATGTCTTCAGTATTAAGTATTAATGCAATGAAGAAACTAACAAATAAAAATTGAACATTGAATGGTGTGTCGAAACTTTTGAGTGGTGCTGTATTTTCTGAACAGTGGGTTGGGCAAGTTACTCAGAAATTGTAGTAAGTTACTTGTTACTTTTTACACCTTCAAAAATTAATATTACTTTACTTATTACTGGGTATTAAAAGTAAGTACTCATTACGTTACTGTATTTCTTTCACTAACCCTCTAACCTCCTTCCTAAAAAGTGTCAGACAACCTGTTCAGCAGCTTATTTTAGAAATTAATCCACTTTACTGGATCAGTTCATTAGGAGTCGACAATCAACCAAACTGAAAAAATTACAGCATCTCAAACTAGTACAGACTATGTATATACAGTATTTAACAAAAAAAATAAACAAAGCAAGTCTCTCCCGACTTTCTAACTAATAGCATATTCATAACAGTAGCAAGGAGTGGGATTTTTACAAAACATAACATTTCTTAACGCCACTGGCTGAAATAAAAAAAATTAAGCAAGTCACTCAAAAAGTTGTTGCACTAGTCTATATAATAGAATTAACGTATTGAGAAATTTTACAGTATGATGCCGAAAGACATATTCCCACATTTCAATCGTTAAAGCCTTACTCGTTACGTTGCTATATTACTTTCACTACCCCCGCCCCGTGGAACTACTGTATTATATATATATATATTATAAAAGCAGTATTCAGTTTTTACAAAAAAAACATTGCTTAAAGTCACTCTCTCCCAACAAGTGCATGCATCACTGGCAGCAGCAGACTCCCAGTGAGTGTCTTCCACGTTGCTGTGCTGCTTTATGCTTCAATATATTAGATGCAGACTTTTTCACGGTTTAAATATTTTTGCTGATCGCACAAAGTTCTTTGCCTGTTAGATTTTGACAAATTCAAAGTAATGGCAATACATACAGTATTTTCTTTTGCCATGGATTGAAGTATGCATATAAGATTAAATTTAATGTTTTATAAATATTACTTATTTACCATTTATACATTTAGAAGGTCGAGACCGTAGTCTTTGTGATACATTAAGATCAATGGAAGGGTTTAGTCTCTTAACAAGCCAGACTGATGAACACCTGTTCTGTTATAGACAGAAATCAGAAATCAGTAACACAGTCCTCCAGTCCTTGTCACAAGTGTACTTGTCATTTTAACAAAAACCAAGTCTTACCTTAATGTAGCAATATGCAGGGGGTTGATGGAGAGCACGTTTGCATATTGGCTGAGCAGACTCCCTGCATGGTTATTGTCACATCTCAACACTGGATCTACACTTTTTGCAATATCCATAAACCTTGCTGAACACTCCCCAATTAGAGTATCCAGTAAGAATAAATCCTTTGTCCAGTTCTGTTTCATTTTTTGAGCGTCTGCTGTTTGGTGCCAAGTGCAGCTGGCTGCTTGACAGGCCTCTTGTAAATGTAAATGCTCCGTACTTCTATAGTGCCTTTCTAGTCTTTTCGACCACTCAAAGCGCTTTTACTCTACATCCGCATTCACACACATACGCTCAACCAGAATCTAACATTCACACACAATTCGGGGTTCTTGCCTTCGACCTGGGGGAAAGCTGGGATTGAATCGCCACCCTTCCGATTAACAGCCAACCCGCTCTACCTCCTGAGCCACAGCCGCTCTTGTGTGGTCTTGTGTTGTTTTCATCCATACAAACACTACCTGACTTGCAGAACGTTCCGATTTCTTTCCAAAGGCCATCCCAGTGTTGCTCGGTCCTCATTTATTCAAAACATCTGATCATGGACTCCACAACACTTGCGGCCATAGCCAACGTCGATTCCTTCCCCTGAAGAGCCTTGTGTGTGACATGGACCACGCTGAGTAACTGATGGAAAGTAATAAGACAGACACAGAACTTAAATCGCGTCACTGCAGTGAGCAGACCAGACGCAAACCTCCGGTGAGGTGGCACAGACAGCCCGGACAGGGTGGACGTCAGGGCGTTCATTGACTCTTTCACTGCAGACACATTCTTCCATCTGCATGCCCATCTAGTTTCACTAAGTGCAGTTAGCTCGGCTGTGATGTCTAACTCCTTCTGAGTGTTTTTGGACGGCTGATGAGTCCCCGTGAAAGGGGAATTCAACCTGGCACCGAAAGCCTCGTTATGCTTTGAATACCATTTGCACATCTCAAAAAAATTCCCGCGATTGGCTGAACTGTCATCATGCCCTCGTAGAGCTAGCCCTTGCTTGCCAAAATACAGCAACATATCAACGACAACGGCAGCAAACTCCCTGTTGGTCTGAACAGCAGCCTTGTGAGAGCTGCTCAGCTGTGCTGAAATGGAGGCCATCCTTTTCAATGTTAAATAGCTTAGACATCCACTATCATTAACTGTTGCTCCAGTGTTGCTAGCGCTGCTGGCGGTATGGTTTCCAACTTTGTCTTTTCCTTATAAAATATCAGAATATCCATCTTGTCAATGTGAGGTGAACTGACTGTCTGGCTTGTTAGAGATCTTTACCAAGAAATTTAGGCATGCTCTGTTTGAGTTTGAGCTTAAAAAAAATAAAAAATAAAATTAAGATGAAAACATAAACTGAATTCTCAGTTATTAAATGCAAGTTATGTTTTTGTTAAAAATATATTTTATATATCAGATTTTTTTACTCTCCACCCCAATTCCACTGCCTTGTAGCCTGTTGGTTAACCAAACCAACGAACAGAGCTCATTCACAAAACATAAACGAACACAAGCACAAGATGGTGGTCATAGCGACACAAACAGTAGGCTAATAAAGGCAAAACAAGGAAGACACCGACATTTGTATTCTTTAATTTTAGCCTAATTGTGCACAATACAATACCAAGGACAGCATCCTGTTCACATATCTTTTAGGAAGGAATTTTTGGGTAGGCTTAAGCCTTATCCGCCGGCCCTGCCTATCTCCCTCATTCTCCATTTTTCTTTAGGCTTTTTGTGAAAACAAATCACTTGAACAACATAAGGTTGAGCTTCTCGACTTAAAGTGCTTTGACCTGCCACGCAATTGCGCACACATCAAAGAAAACAAACCAAATCGTGCTCTGGTAACGCAGCGTTACTTGGATTAGTAACTGTAATATTAGGCTATTACTGTTTGTAAATAGTAATCCCTTACACTACTCATTACTGGAAAAAGAAATAATATTACAGTAACGCATACAAATATTTTATTTTGGTGGAAAAATTTTGTGTTTTGTGTCAAAGGATTAAGAATTGTAAACTTTCCTTAAGTTAAAAAGTTAATAATTAAGAACGATGAGGCATGAAAACAGTATCTAACGGCAATAACATATATTTACACATTACTGTTGATGCAAAAAAACACAAAGAACTTATAGAATTGTTGGGGTTTTTTTCAGCAGCTAGTTGCTGTTTCACAACATTTTCAGTTACTGTAAAACCATTTTAAAATTTTGTCACCGACAATTTGTCACCAAGAACATTTAACATAACTGACATAGTTTACTGTTAATTTCACCGAAGTAAATCAACATAATAGTTTTCCAAAATAACATTGCAGTTCACTGAAAAGATTAAAACCCTAAGCATCCTGGAGTTAACCCATGCTGAGTGGATTTAATCAGTGAAACTTTCAGATCTGTGAACAGTTTTCATTCAGAACTATTGCCAAAGTGTGAAACTAAACTGGCTGTTAGTGCAGGAGGAGGCAAATCAATCGCATGATATAGCGACAAGCTACTACTATCGATAGCAAACATTGTTAGGGACGCACCGATCCAATACTGATTGTTAGCATACTTACTAGATAACTCGGACCCAGTAACGTTGCTGTAAGTGCTCTTGCATCAGTTGCTGTCTAGTTTTGTTGGCTAGCATGCCACCTGAGTTTAAGCAACATTGTGCTGCTGCAGGACAGCGAGGAGATCGAGGGTGTCAAGCCGGAGTTGGGGGAGCGGGCAACATAACTGGGCTTAGCAGCCTCTCTCGACAACAAATACTTCTTTAATTTTAACTTGCACTTTAGTTAAATAAGTAATATTTAACTTAGCCAAAACAACTTAATTTTAATAAAACTTTCATATGTTCAACACAAATATTTAAGATAAGCTGAAAGAAATTGTAAAAGTTGTTCTAACTTGAAGCTTTAACATGTTTGGCGTTCACCTGTGAGAGTAAATGAAGCTACTGCTGATGTTAACTAACAGTAGAGTACAGAGGAGGAGAAGCGTCTTCGGCTTGCCTGCCATCCAAGCTCGCTTCTACCCGCGGCACAGAGTAGAGGACATTATCTGCTTTACCACAGGGGGAGCTGTTGAGCGAGGCAGCTGCAGCGTTGGAAAAATCCACCTGAGAATAGTTGAGTTCATTCGAGTTGTCTTCAGTCTGAAAGAAATCAAAGAAAGCTTTTTTGAGGCTCTGTAGATTATGTTTATATGAAGCTAGGTCTATAACTATAGCACGTTTCTTCTTACAAACTGGGGTCCTGCTACTCTATTAATTTTTCTTAGAAACCATTTAATAAAAAACATAAATGTCCTTATAAATTTGAAACAATAACTGGTGTAAAGTTTGTTTGAGACCACTTTTTTGAGGACATGGCCACAATCGTCTCTCTATTTCACAACTGCTGTACAAATAAATAGCAGTTTCATTTGCCTCAGACAAAGAATGTTATAAAACATTTCGACATCCTGGTTGAATCTTTTTATTTTAGAAGATTTACTGCAATGGTAATTCCAGAAAAATCTCTAAAGGTGTTTTTTTTTTTTTTTACCACAGTGTTTACTTACTGTCTTCTGAGAACTGGCTGCAGTGACAAAGCTGTAGTCATCGTCTGTGGTTTCAACTCCATTTGGTTTGGTGTATTTAGCGTAAGTTTTAACTCTGGATATTTCTACAGGAGAAGATCTGCTCTGTCTGTCTTCATCTCTGATCTCCTCATACATTGGATTAGGCTGCCCGGAAGAGAAGAGGGGATTGGTTTGTATCACTATCAGCAGGTTCTATGAACACTGAGGCTGAGATTTCCCATATTTACTCAAACTTGCCTTTGTGACATTAGCATACTCGCTTTCTACAGGAGGTTCTGAAAAACAAGCAGTTCAGAAGATTAAACCAATTAAAGAAAAACATGCAGCAACAAAAACGTTCCAAAATTTTCTGCTACTTAACAGGAATTTAAAGAGGAACTAAAAGTCCCTTTTGTGCATCCCTGTTTGTGTTCCCATCACATCTGAAGAATCAACAGGATGATACAAATTAGACAAATGACGGATTAAAATTTTTTCACACACCATATTCCACTTTCACACTAGGAAACTTTCTTTGTATTTACTGCTGTGTGACTCTGATATTTGAGTTGAATGTAATGAATGAAAGAAAAGAAGACTGAAAACTGAACATTCACTTCCTCACATAAACAGTTACCATCTGGTTTCATGTTTAGTTGACAGCATGTTACGAGTCACAAAACTAGCAAGGTTCTACAGGAACTGCCAGATTCAGTTTTGGACAAACCTTAATTGCAAAACAAATTTCCAAATATTGTTTTCTCTATGTCAGTGTTAAAGTTGTGAGATAACAATCCTTTTCTACTCGACTTTTGTTAACAAATTACTTAGACAACCTGATCCAGGGTCCCCCTAAAATCATGTAACCAGAAGAAATTAAAATTTTCTCCCATAAATAAACTTTACCTTTGAAAGATGAGGTAATTTACACATTAGTTTTTACATACACCTGTGTGTTATTTGTGAGAATACTTGTTTCACATGTGAAAGCGGCTTTACAGGTGGTTATTTTTGTGTGAGAAATACAAACTTTAAGATGTCCTGTTGCCTTTTTCTGTATGTGTGTTTCCTGTAGGCTCACCTTTGGTCCTCTTCCTGCAGAATATCAGCACAGCCGCTGATAATAAGATGATCATGACGACCAGAATCAGACCCACATACAGCAGCACGCCTGTCGCTGTTTGAGCAGTAGAATGTGTTGGTTTTACATTAACACTTTCTGGTTCATGGAATAAAAGGAACATACAGGATTGGAGTTCATGCAGTGTTGTCAAACTAATAGTAATAGCAACTAAATGTTTAAGCTATTAAATCAATAGTACGGTAGGGGCAGGTTTGGTTATTACTAAATATGAAAGATATTTAGAAATATTAATAAATATTTACAAATTATTAGGGCTGCAGCTAATGATGATTTTAGTATTCAAAGCTTCTATAGATTATTTCAACGATTCATCGATGCGTCGTTCAAGAAGTACTTTAGCATGGCGGCAGCAGCAGCGATAGAAGTGATAGATATTTATTGGTCCATTTGGAAATTGCCATCTTGTGACAGGAGTTTTGAAGTCGTTGTGGCGTTCACACTACGTGACTGATTGGTGACAGGGGGCCACAGACTACACGAGCTGACAGCGGTTGTGTCATCCGACGCTGGTCTCCAAACCACATTTTGTCAAGAAAATGTGAAACGGGAAATGAGCGATCCTGCACACGAAACAGCTGCTGTTTGTTATTATAGAGATAGTTATTAAGACAAAGAATCTGGGTGAAAGGATGGATTAGCACATGCAGGTAGCAGGGATTGTCTGAGCTACAGAGAGAGCTGGAGGTGAGTTAAAAGGTGCAGCTCCCCGACACCCAGTTAACTCATGACTGTGAGGTTACAACTCACGGCCCAAAAAGGAGAACAAGAGCGTGCTGTACTATAGTTACATGGATTAAACGAAGCATCATTTATAGGGTGGCATTAATGGCATTTATAGGGTGAATAATAATTCACCCTCATTAGAGAAGAAGGCGGAATTTGAAGAAGATCTGCAGTAAGACAAAGAATCTTTGTGACAGTGTGACTATGTAGTATTAATGGCAGAAATGTGCTCCTGTAAGGTTTTATTTTTTCATGTCAATAGAAGGCTATATTTAAATTGCTTATTATAGTTTTCCAGATCACTTTAACATTTACCTTGAGGAAACAAGAACAATTTGAGCAAGAAACTTTAATTTAAATTTCAGTCTTTATGCTAATTCTATGACTCCCTGCTATAGTGTATTTGTATAATATTGGGTTGTTAACTGCAATGTTCACACATGCGTGGTACAAATTGGGTGGGAATAAGCATGCGTAAGTGAAGAACAGACCATACAGAAAGGTGGCGCAGCTACAGCCAATCATTACAGACTCTTACCTCGAGCTGGACCTTACTGAATATTTTAACACTATTTTACATAAAAAAGGTGGGCAGTCAAGGTTGAATCTGAGCACTGACCATCACAACAAGCAGTTATTACAAAACAATACACAAATAACCACAGGCAACTGTATTTAAAAGGCATAATATGATTTATTTCAGCACAGATTAAGGATCAATAACTTCAGTGTGTGTGTGTGTGTGTGTGTGTGTGTGTGTGTGTGTGTGTGTGTGTGTGTGTGTGTTGCTTAATAGATGGGGGAAGACCAAGGAACAGGGCGGATGTGACCACATGGGTGGCTCGTCATGCAATGATCCAAAATGACCGGCAGGCCCGCGAAATGTAAGCAAGTTTAGGTAATCCAGCAGAGTGCTTCTCTGCTCGGATTCTCAGATAGCCGAGTTACCGCACTGTCGGCGGGTTCAGTGGCGCACTGATCCTTGGAGCAGCAAAGAAATCAGTGGGGGTGATCCTTCTCTTTGCCACTTGTCGATACGAGTGCCATGGCATGAAATATAATGAGCCAGAAGCTCAGTATGGAGCCTGGACGTGTTCATGTGCTGTTGTTGGCAAAGGAGGGATTGGCAGTTCTTTCATTGCTGGTTGTTGTTTCTCAGCCACTGTGTTTGCAAAACATCTGAAGCCTCGCTGAAGATATTGAGCTTGACTGAGTGAGAGCATGTGTGAGGAGGAGAGCTGTGAGCATGTGCACAGGCAGTCCTAGCTCTAATGGGTTGTTTTGTTCACGGGGTGGTGGATTCTTGTAAATGGCATTAGGAGCAGTATGAGGAGCCACGGGAACCTGATATATTTTTACAGAATTTCTGTCTCATCAGGATATAGTGACTATTAAAGAGGTGGTATTATGCTTGTTTTCAGATTCAAAATCCTATTTACGGTTTGTACCAGAACAGGTTTACATGGTTTAATTTTCAAAAAACACCATATTATTTTTTCATGCTGCACTTTGCTGCAGCTCCTCTTTTCACCCTGCGTTGAAGGCTTTGTTTTAGCTATGGAGTGATACATCTTGTCTCTACATGATCTTTGTTGGGAGTTGCACATGTGCAGTTCCTAGTTAAGGACTACCAGTTAATCAGAAGCAGAGAAGGGCAGGTCAATGAGAACCAGCTTCGATTCAGCTGTAGGCTACATGTTGCCGACTATCTTAGCAACATGTACTGGAGCAAGAGTTTCAGAGTGGTGATTTATTAATCTGTAACAAAAGTATCTTTCATCCATAAAGTTTTAACTGAGCTCTGTCTCTACATCACAGTAACAGCTTTATGTCCATCGACTGCCTGGAGGGTAGCTAGTGTTTGGAAGGGAGAGGAGAGCTGTGTGCTGCAGCTCACTGTTTTTCCACCGGTGTTTTTGAGCGCGTGTCGGGCTAGCTGCTTGATGAGCATTATGACGCACATTTTGCTTTCATCCATGTGTCGTCAAAGGGATGAAAGGGAAACGGCTGGACTACAAACGAGCTGTTTTCAAGCAGTTCAGAGCAGAGTTTTCTGTGGGAGATGGGAACTCCCTTTGGGCTGGAGTTTGGGCTTTTTGACTTTGCAAACCTATTACATGCACAAAAAAGATATATAACTCAATAAAGGAGATGGAAAAAGGCAAAAAGCACAATACCACCTGTTTAAGGCAAATATGACAAAGTTATATTAAAAAGATTTCTCTTCTGCTTCTTTAAGTAGCAATGAACAGACAGAGATTTAGCTGCGGTTTCTTGGTTATTCTAGGCTTTTGTTTTACATGCAGGCTGCTTCTTTGTTTTCCATAAGGTGAGGTCCCCAACAATAACAAAAATTCATTTAAACTGACAATTAATTGAAGTTCTACACTTACAGGCACTCATGTACTTGCACAAAATCACAACCCTAATACATGAAAGCATACTTTATCTACCTGTATGCAAATATCCTGCATGCACAATTCAAGTTGGTGTTTTTAATTAAATAATCCATATTGATTAACTCACTGGTGAAACTAATCTAATCAAACTGTGTACACTGTTTAAGTGAAAGACGGAGAGAAACTTTGACAGGAAAGAAAAGACAAAACACTAATGCTCATAAAGCTCAGGGTTTGTGGGGTTTCGAATTAAATGACATGATTCAGTGGGTCTGAAGCTCTTTCTGAATGATGTAAACATACCTGGACCTGCAGCTGGTGTTGTATGTTCCTGATGAGTCTGCTTGGTAGCTTCAGGAGAGGCTGATGAAGGTGTTGAGCTTTTTGAACTGGTGCTTAAACTCTGTGTTGTCGTCAGTGTGGAGGCTGATGGGACTGATGTTGACAAAGGTCTGGGAGTCCAGTTTGGTTTAGAAGTGATTGGAGCTGTGAAACACGAAGAACAGAATAAAACAATCAGATCCTGATTGTTCAGATACAAAGAAATCCTGATGATCATATGCTCCTTGTAGAAATCGCTATGGTAATATTTCAAATAACTCAAATAAAACAACAATGTTTCAATGTATTTTAAATCCCACAGCTACATGCAGCAGGTAATCATTGTGTTTGGTGCAACAATCTTCAAATCAACTGTAGTGTGTTCATTAGTGTGACAGTTTGAGTTGATCAGATAGTTTACATGAACTGTTGGTGTTACAGGAGCATTTATCAGTGTTCACAATAATGAAAATATGCAGCTGTAAATATAATTGTTAGACTAAACTTATTGGGTTATTTGAAACATCAGCAACTGTCAGTGAACAGCTCATTTCATGTCTCTCAGTAGAAACTCACCATCTTCAACTCTGATGACAAACTCCTCATATGAATCTGGAGCCCAATCTCTGTCCAATCTACATCTGTACCGTCCTGAGTCAGACTTAGTCAGATTTGTGATGCTCACATTCATGAGTTCAGAAGAAAAAACCCGCCCTGTATATTCAATGCTGTATCTGCCACTCTGAGCTCTGTCACCAGCTGTTTCAACGAGAATGTCTTTTTCTTCACATTCATTCCTACAGAAGATCTTCCTGCTTCCAGAGAAAGTGAAGGAGCATTTTACTGTGATGTTTCCTCCTTCAATGCCATTATGAATTTCTGCATTGATGAGACCAGTTTTTCCATCCTGCAGTGCTGTTGAAAAGATGAACAATCAATAGTTAGTATCTTTACTTCCCATAAGATGCAGCAGTCTGATTGGTTTTACATTTACACAAATAGTTTTCTATTTATTTATTTATAAGGACAGCACACACCTAAATTTTAAATACCATGTTGATTATCTTGCAAAAAATAAATTCACATTGGGTTTTCTGTATAGGCTAAAGTCCTGTTTCTCCATGGCTCCATGGTTCTACTATGGCCCTTGGTCTTGGAATAATAATAATAATAATAATAATAATCCTTATTTGTAGAGCACTTTTCAAAAACAAGTTACAAAGTGCTTTAACAAGTGTAAAGAATAATACAAAAAAAAGATAAGAGCATGAAAATTTAATATAAAATTAGTAAAATACAATAAAATAAAAGGGATAAAATAAAGTCAAATAAGATCAGGAAAGGCTCTCCTATAAAAGTATGTTTTAAGAAGGGACTTAAAAGAGTTCACTGACTCAGCCGACCTGATTTCCTCGGGCAGGCTGTTCCAGAGCCTCGGGGCCCTGACAGCAAACGCTCTGTCCCCTTTAGTTTTCAGTCGAGACTCTGGAACAGACAACAGACCTCTGCCCGAGGATCTCAAGGTACGTGCTGGTGCGTATGGGACTAAAAGTTCAGAAATATAACAAGGCGAGAGGCCATGAAGAGCTTTTACATGATGTGCGGAATGATGTGCAGACCAAACTCAAACTACAATCCCTCATCTCTCCAAATGATTTTGAACGTATAATAAAGGAGGTGGTCACTGCTAATTGCAGCTGCTTTGCAAATTCTATTACCACTTATCTGTAACGGGGTAGACCTGTATCAGCCAATTTTGAGTGCAGTGGTCGTGTGAGGGGTGAGCACTTAGTGTGAGTGTGCATTTGGTGGGTGTGGTTTTGCACTTGGGTTAATTGCATGGATATGGACTAATGGCAGACAGGTGTGCTTGGGCATGACATCCATCTGCAAACTATTTAACCAGCCACACACTAGGTTCAAGAGTCTTCTGTTTGTCTCCTGTGTGCAGGTACAGAGTGATTTTGACTGTCTTCTTCCCTGGGGGTAGCTCTTGTTATGTAGGCTGGTGGTAGTGTCTGTATGGGATGGTTTATGAATTGATGTTGTTCAGAGTCTTCTGTTTGTCTCCTGTGTGCAGTGTGCGGGTGTGCTGAGGCTGCTGATTCTTTGCAAGAGTGTGGTACACGGCTGGGTTGTGGTCTGGGGAGCTGCCGGTGTAGAGCCACAGCTACTCAGTAGAGTTACCAGAGGCCCAAGCAATGAGGCTACAACCAACCAGCCTGTGACCAACAGCAGATCCGTTCCTGTTGTGTTTGGCTTCGCCCACGCAGGAAGACGAAGTTGGGGACACCCGGCCACGACAAACTGCAGTTCTGTTTAACTAACAGTTTCCCCCATTTGAACTCTCTTTAACTATCTTAGACTCAGTTTTGTTTTAACCCTTTGCATGTCTATTTTATACAAATAAATTTAGAGGTTATATTTTGTTCTATTGTTGCCTGCTTATTTTATGCACTGGCTGGTCAATTGGGAACTAGTTTGGGGGTGTTGCATAACTCCTTACTACTAAATACTGTTGTTTCTGTGAACAGTACTATGTAGGGTATTATGTAATACCTAAATGTTTGTGTTGCTGTGCTGTGTCTCGGTGTTGACATGTTGTGTAGACTTGTTTTGCTATGTTGTGATTGGTTTCTTATTATTGTTATCTGTTCAATCCTGCTATCTGACCGTGTCTTGACTAGGTCTCACTTGTTAAAGAGGTTTTAACCTCAATGTGACATTCCTAGTTAAATAAAGGTTTAAAAAGAACATTAACCAACAGTAGTGGAAGTGTGCCAGTGTTAGCCTAGTGGCTAATTTTCAACTGCAGTCCTTTCGACAAGATCTTTTGAAACCTTAAAAATTATAAAATATACAGAGCAAGTACATTGAAACGCTATTAAAAATGACAACAAAACAGGAATTTCCTAAAAAAAAAATGCTACATAAACCATGCAAAACATGCAGAAATAGTGAGACATAAGTACAGCAGCAGCAGGCACCATTTAGACACAGCTAGCCATGCAAATAACAGAAAGTAACAACACACAACTACTATTGTTACATGCAAAAATGCAGGATCACAAGGAAAAAGTACACACAAGTATTATCACGTTGGTCTTATCTCACTCATATCTTAACTTAAGGGACTTAAGCTTTATGAATCTACCTCATAAACATCCTGACACAAGAAGGGACTAGACTGGAGTAAAATAACAGTTTTTTTCTGAGTTCATTAAGAGGTTGTAGCTGAACACAAACAGACACAGTCAGTGTGTCTGTTGCTTAAGAAATTGCTGAAAATGATGCAAGGAAAAAAAACACTTTACTTTCTGTCTGAACACATGTGTACCGAACAGTGTTTGTTAAATGCACAAACATTACCGAGTTAGAAGTATGTTAATGAAAAGAAAGGCCTTGTGATTTTTATCGATCCCAACTTATCCAATTAATGCTGCTTGTTTTCTAAGATTGATTTTCTGCTCAACTATCTGCAGTTGTACTCAGTAATCAGCTCCACTAGAGAAGATGGAGGTAAAGAGTTCAAACAAATACTGCTATTTGGGGTTTTTTGTTTTGTAATTTGATTTTTATTTGTGCATCACTGAAACTTAAATGAAATCCCAGTGACCACTTATTACAAGTCCCAAGCATTGTCCACAGAACTTTATTTTCAGAGTCTTGGGTTGCATACATCTTACACTGTATAAAACTGTATAGCTTCAATGAAGGGCTGGAAAATCTGATTCAGAAAATGTGGGATACTGACTGTGTGATTTTACTGACCTTAAAACTACTTAAGGGTAAATAAAATAGAAGAATAGAAGTATGTTTAGTTAAACTTCTTATTTATTGCATATAAAATGTATAATTAATTGCTTCTTTGCGTGTGAAGACAGGTTTTCACATGTAAAATTAATATTGTGTGATGGTAGGCTGACACATGGGGAGAAATGTTCACAAACTGTCAAATACCACGTCAGAAGAAAAAAAATGTCTAAAAAAACACATAAGAATTAGTTCATCAGCAAGACTAAGAATAATTTGCTGCTGTCCTTCCGAAGCTGATTTTTTTTTCTGTTTTTAGCTCTAACAGAGTAAACAATGATTTAAGAGCCAGTAATAATTAAACATTCACAAACTGTCTAGATTTTGAAAACACTGTTAGTGCTGATTAATGTGGGGCGTTCTTGTCTTCAAAATCTATTAAATATGTAGTTTCCTTTTTTGTGATAATTTATTGAAAAGTAGTATTGGGATGAAGTTACAAGTATGTTGAGCCACACAGAAAACCCATAAGTGGTATCTTGTACATGGGCCAAACATCCACAAGAGAAAAGCCAGAGCGACTCTTTCGCACCCCTCCCTTCCTCTCACAACCCTCTATGTGTCCTTTACATAAAGTGTAAATGTTTCCTGTGTTGTGAAGCTACAACTGAGCCGAGTGAAGCAGCAGAATATATTCCTCTGTTATAGTCAAAACAATACAACTGCAATGTTTGTATGAATTCTTACACAATACAAAAAGAGAAATATATCTAAACAGGACAGAGACAATTAGAACATTTCTGTTGTACTGTAGTTTTACTTGGTAAAGTCAAATAAAAAGTAGCAGAGTGAGTCAGTTCCTTTACCAATTTACAGGTTTTTTTAAAATAAAGTCAGTAGTTCCTGTATGACGTGTAACCACAGAAACCACAAACATGTTGTTGGAATGATATGAGATGTAACGAAACAGAGTCAACTCATGAGAAAGTGTTTCCCCATCTTCTGAAAAGTTTAACCAACTGTAAGTAAAGAAAAGATAGAAAAAGAATAAGTGTACTCACTGAGGAAGAAGAAGCAGATCAAAGTGTGATGGACTTTCATGTTCATGTGGCTTTCATGAGGCTCTGATGGTTTAACGTTTCCTCTCTTCCGTCTTTACCGGCAAACTAGGAACTACTCACTTCTCTAAACGATGGAGTCCCTCCTTCAAACATCACACACCCTGATCTCTACTCTCCTCCTGCCTACATTAAGTTTTTTCCCCAATGCAGAGTCAAATACCTACCTACATAAACCTAAGTTTATGTATGATTTTATACTTTAAAAATCAGTCATATATTTGTTTGCACTGCAAATAATCTCCATCTTATTAACTTATATTTTTACTATTATTGAGTCCTATATGTTATTTTTTTATTAAATAAGATCAAGATACATTTAGCCTGTTCTAATATGTTTCAAGTAGAAATAATTTTAACACAGCAGAGGCAGACTTGTGACTTTTATTTTGCACTCAAGTAAAAATGAAGTTCATGTAACATACAGCCTGATGAAACTGAACTATTTAAAGTGTTTGCATCTCTCTGTCTATAGAAGTCATCGGGTGAGAAACAATACAGTATACTCCCTGAAGTAATTTCTTCTAACATTTCAAATGTTGAAGCCTTGGTGGACTGCATTTTTAAAACATACAAATTCAATGTATGAATCCCTATTGTTACAAGAACAGAGGGCGTAAGCATCACTGTTACCTCTTTCCTTCCACTGGAAGCAGGAAGTACTTCTGTGAGGTCTGAAAGTTTGTTATTTAAGGTGCCAGAGAGACAAAATACAGTCCACGAAGTCCAGTTTGAGGAACATATCATTGAGTTTTAAGGAAAGTTATCACAGTGACATTTATTTATCTTTTCTTGCCAGGATCACGAGGTAAACAATAGGAAAACACTTGAAGTTATAAAGTAATTCACCAGGAATGACGTCTGGTAAAAATTTTATCAAATTCAACTTTAAGAACTGTGTTTGCGGGATCCCCATGTGTTGTTGCATTTATCTTAATAGTTGTGTTTTATCGCTACTAAAACACAAATCACATGAAGTTAAATGTTCAAAGAGAAACATAATCTTTGCATTAGTGGAGAAATGAATGAAAAGAATGTTTTATTTCAGACTTCTTTTGTATCAGACGTCAGAGGATCTTGAAGCATCTAGTGGCCACTGCTGGTACTGTACTCATCTTTAGGCATGTTGCAAATTATTTTTAATATTTAGATGTTGGACGGCAATTGCATAAGGCACATGTCTCTGGTGTGGGAGACCTAGGTTTGATTCCCACAGCGACACATTCTGAGCAAAACACTTAACCCCTAGTTGCTCCAGAGGAGTATGACCTCCTATAATAAGCAATTATAAGTTGCTTTGGATAAAATTGTCAGCTAAATGACTAATTATTATTAATATTATTATGTGTAAGCATAAACATAGTTTGCACACTACAAATCTGGAAAGCCACATAAAGAAATTAACTGTCCTGAGTTGCCTGACCTGGATGCCTTACAGATGCAGTCACATTATGTTAAAGAGGTGTGCCGCTTCATGTAACCAAATGTCTTGCTTCATACTGATATTATCTGTATTGCTGCTCAGCACCATTTCACTCCATCTATTTGACCAAACAGAAACATGCAGCCTGAGGACTTCCTTCTCGAAACACCGGAAACTTGTGGTTTGAAATATGATCACAAAATGGCCCTGTTAACAAACGCAGTATTAACAGCACTCCTTTTACATTATTGGACTTGGTATGTCTAAAAAAAAAGAACCAGAAATACTGTCATTTTAAATACACACATTCTTCTTCCTAGTCAATACTTGGCACCTACTTTACCCACAATTCAACTTGACCACTAACAGTTCAGAGACTGTGGTTTGTCATACTAGTAGCAGCTAATGTAGCCTCAAGCTGCTAACTTGAAGCAGAGATGAGGAGCTACAGAGGTCTGGTAAGCTCACTTTTTCTAACTCCTACAAATCCCCAGACTTCTCAAACAAGTAATCGTTAACCTCAACTGCAAGGTGAATATATCAGAGTTCACACAGCTCGCTCTAGAGCCACAAAATACGTTGGCTCTCCCCAACACCTGCAAACAGACTTTGATGTGTAAAATGAGGGGGGTTCCCCTTTAAGGCCTTGCTAAGAGACTCTTAACCCAATCAAATCACCGTTGTATTACATTGTTACACCACCAGTCACAGGCTTTAGTTGAACTGGGTAGCTCCCAGTGTGACTATTTGGATTTATGTGAATGAAGGAATAATTGTGATGGCAAATAATATGATGATAATCTTTATTTTTAGAGCACCATGTTTCAAAATGCTTTTACAAGACAATAAAACACATCTAAAAACAGATAACAAGATACACGGTAAAAGAAAGAAAACACTTAAGAAATTAAAATACAGTTTTAAGAAGGGACATAACTTGACTGACTCATTCATTCACATATTATTTTACTTTTATTTATTTATATATGTCTGCATCAGTGTTTTGCACCCCTGTAAAGGGTTTTAGTTAGTAAAGTGGAGAATTTGGCTGTTGTATTAGTGAATATCGGCAAGTCAACAGGAACTTGAGTCTTGAGGAAGACCAAGTGTGGTTGAAACGTCGCCATTAAATTGGATGTGCGGCCATCTTTTCTTCACATGTCAATGCCATGACCAGCACCTCGGCTATGGTGTGCATTCACCAGACAACTCTCTATCCAAACAGTGTTATTTGTGTTGTATCTGAGTGAGAGTATAGTAGATTTGATCCGGATCCCTGCTGGCTGGATCAAGGCTCTGGTAACGGCTCTCGTCACATGGGGAGAGAGGAGTGTTGCCGCAGGGGACAATCTGAAAATTCAAGACCATTAAAAATGCACATGCAACAGCAAAAAATGTCAGCCCACCTGAAACACAGCAGCAGCCGGCCTGGAAATGTATTTTTGGACGTGAGAGACAGATCAATAATCAATATGCGAAAGGAAAAGATAAATGAGGTAAAGAAAGTCACCTTAGTACCGGTGCAGCCGGAGTTTCCTCTTTTGTTCAAACCTGTGGAACAGACAAAGTACAGTTCTCTATCTTATTGAGTATTTATTAAAAAAGTGGAGAAAAAGGTTGAAAGATGACTCACCATCACAGGCCTTCCTCTTTTTTCTGTAGAGGAGCAGCAGAACTACAGCCAGCAGCACAACCACCACCACAGTTACACATACAACCAAAACGAGGGGGAAATCTGGAGACACCAGAGGGGATACAATTCTTCCTGTTGCAGAAAACATAATTAAAAAAATTCTTGTGGGAGGTTTGTATCACATGTAATAAAAAATAAATAAAAATAGTCATGATAGCAGCGCATTCTTATAACCTTTTTAACATCCTGGCTACCCCATTTGCGTTGTCAATGTTTAGGGCTCCACATTCAAGTAAGCGACAATAAATATGCAATGTCCGGTTACACTTTTAAAATAAAATCTTAACATTGTGAAACATCAGCATTTTGAAACGTCACATTGTTCTTATTAGTTATGTAATGTTGCAATTTGGTTGGGTATAGGCACCAAAAGTACCTGGTTAGGGTTAGGAAAAGATCATGGTTTGGGTTAAAATAACTACGTACGTTAGTTAACACTTAAGTAAGTTAAGAAACGTTACTTGTGTTACAATTTACATAACCTACGTAATTTAAATAAAAGTATTTAATGTTGAAATTTTTGTTTTACACGGAACAAGAACACCTGCCTGCTGGTTGAAAAAGTCTGGTTTCTGGCCCTCCATCCATCCCAACCACCTCCTGATTTGGGCTTTTCTGTTAAATATCATATACCTACTTAGATTTGTCACTTTTATAGGTTTTGGTGCAGATTATATCAGCGAGGTATGACTTGTCAATATATTTTTAAAAGGTGCTGGCAGGTTGATTGTGTTACCTTTGTACAGAGCCAGTTTAGCTGTGTCCCCTTTTCCAGTCTTTATGCTAAGCTAACAGGCTACTGACTGTAGCTCCATATTTACAGTGCATGCATGCCAGTGACAAGTGAATAAACCATTTTCCAAAATGTCAAACTGTTCCTTAAAGTGTGTGTTAACAGTAAACAGCAGCAACAGTAAAGTGCAAAAGGAGCAAACAAGAAAACAGGGAGACCTGTAGCTAAAATACACTTTATAACAGGAACAATTAGGAATATAAGCCTGTTTCTAACATATTGTAAGGCAGCTTCAGATAAAGGCTTCGTTCTCTCTGCAGTTGGGGTAATTGAAAGTATTTGAACAAACTAAATACATCTGGTTCTTTAAAACATCATTGAAATTGTAAAATATTTCTTTAGACATACACAGACATGCAAAAACATTCCCACTTACCATGTGTAACAATGACTTTGAACTCGTATGAATTTGAAAAGGGAGACCTTGTCACTCCACACCTGTCCCATCCTTTGTCAGACTTCATCAGCTGTGTGATCCTCACATACAACAACGAGTTTGCAAATTCAAGACTGTATCTGCCTTTCTGGGATGGTAAACCAAAGGTTTCAACGAGAACATCCTTTCTTTTGCATTCTCCCTTACAGAAGAACTTCCTGCCGAATTCTACAACCAGAGAGGAGCATTCAACTTTGATATTTTCTCCCTCTGTACCTTGAACGTACTGAAGAGTACCGGTCTCTCCATCACACAGTGCTCCTGAAAAGATCAACAGTGAAAAATGACACTTCATGTATTGACTGCAGGTCAATGAGAGGTTATTAATCACTTTGCAGAGATGGTGCAGATTCAGTATTTCAGAACTTTTCACAGACTGTAGTGAGTTCTTTTGTTGTGGTTTAGTAGTAGGTCTACTAACAATAGCGGTAGCAGCTATAACAAATACTGTAACTATGGAAGTAGAAGTAGCTGCTGTATAAGAGTTTGGCTTTGACCAACCTCTCTTGTTTTAGTTAAAAGCCCCATAATGTAACAAACACATCAGAATTTCAATGAGCATTTTTGCATATTATGATTTTTTTAAATAGGTTTTATACAGTATTTTAAACAACAAAGTACAAAACAATTAAGTATTTTGATACAAAAAATAAAGCCATTTTCATCAAACCATCAAATAAAATCCTAATCTGTATTATAAATACATGTATCATAAATACTGCCCATCCCTGCTTAGTAATAACTGACACCTGGCCTGAGGCCTGATAAGGCAAAGCAAGGCAAGTTTATTTGTATAGCACTTTTCAACAACAAGGTAATTCAAAGTGCTTTACATAAAACATAAAAGCAACAGGGAAATATTCAATTCAGTTCAATTCAGTTTTATTTATATAGCGCCAAATCACAACAACAGTTATCTCACAGCGCTTTTCATAAAAGAGCAGGTCTAGACCGTACTCTGTGATGATATTTACAGAAGCCCAACAGTTCCCACCAAGAGCAGCACTAGGCGACAGAGGCAAGGAAAAACTTCCTTTTAAGAGGCAGAAACCTCGAGCAGAACCATGGCTCAGGGTGGGCGGCCATCTGCCTCGACCGGTTGGGGGTGAAAGAGAGAGAGAGGGAGAGAGAGAGAGAGAGAGAGAGCGCAGGAGAGGAATAGAGAGAAAAAGAGAGGGATGTAAGGAGAGAGAGAGGGGAGGGAGGCAGCCTACACAATATACACACAGAGGTACAGACAGTGAAGGTGATGTTGCTATAGACTAAATGAAAAATGGTATTTTATTTTTTTAATTATTCTGAAAAGAGAATAAGAAGTACACCTAATCTACTCTCTCTAGCTAGTCTGTACTCGGGTCCATAGCAATCTTTGGGTCCACTGAAACTCCAAAAACCCTCGGACATTACAGAGAAACCAGGACATGTCTGTCTGCAGGCCACTTTGATCCAGTTATATTCTGGACCCACCTCCGCATTTACAGGTGGACAGAGGTTCCTGCAAATCACTCATGCACGAGATTTAAGACCACTTCCTTCACTCTGTTCAATCTCATTCTCATTATCTTTTCACTCAACTACCTACTCATTTCTCACCGTGTAAATATTTAATTAAAAGCAATGGTAATAAGCAAAAAACAAAGAAAAAGAAAACAGGACAGTAAAAGTTAAAGTGCAGTGTAAGTTATCAATCTACTAGTTAAAGGCAGTGGTAAAAAGAAAAATCTTAAATATTTAATTAAAAGGAAGTCTTCAGTCTTAATTTAAAAGAGCCGACTGTTTCAGCAGACCTGCAGTTATCTGCGAGTTTGTTCCAAATATAAGGAGCATAATAACTGAACGCTGCTTATCCTTGTTTAGATTTGACTCCGGGGACAAAAGCAGACCTGCCCCAGACGACCTGAGAGGTCTGGATGGTACGTAATGAAGCAGAAGATCAGAAATGTATTTTGGCCCTAAACCATTTAGTGCTTTATAAACTAACAGCAGGATTTTGAAATCAATTCTTTGACTTACAGGAAGCCAATGTAAAGACCTCAGAACTGGAGTGATGTGATCCACCTTTTTGGTCTTAGTGAGGACTGAATCAGCTGCAGCTGTCTGATAGATTCCTTAGGGAGCCCTGTAAAGAAACCATTACAGTAGTCGAGTCGACTGAAGATAAATGCATGGATACGTTTTTCCAGGTCTTGCTGAGACATAAGTCCTTTAATACGTGATATATTCTTCAGGTGATAGTAAGCTGTAAGCTTAAGCTGTAAGCTTTGTAATTGTCTTAATGTGGCTCCTCAAATTCAGGTCTGAGTCCATGACTACACCAAGATTTCTGGCTTGATTTGCGGTTTTTAAAATTAAAGATTGAAGTCGAGCACTGACTTTCAATCGTTCCTCCCTGGCTCCAAAAACAATAACTTCAGTTTAATCTTTCAATTGAAGAAAATTCTGGCACATCCAATCGTTGACCTGCTCAATACAGTTACCCAGCACCCGTATGGGATCATAGTCCCCTGGTGAAATGGTTATGTAAATCTGTGTGTCATCTGCATAATTATGGTAACATATTTTGTTGTTTTTCATAATCTGAGCCAGTGGAAGCATGTAAATGTTAAACTAAGTGTCAGCTCAGATGTGTGATTACCTATGGACACAAAGTAGTCCCTGTCCTTTAAGTAGGATTCAAACCAGTTTAGTACTGTGCCAGAAAGTCCAACCCAGTTTTCAAGTCTGTCTAGTAATATGTTGTGGTCGACCGTGTCAAATGCAGCACTGAGATCCAATAATACTAAGACTGAAATTCTGCCACTGTTTGAATGGATGTCATTGAAGACCTTAACAAGAGCCGTCTTAGTGCATGAGGAGGATTTCAGATGTTGTATTATGTCCTCCAGGTTTTTATGGTTAACAGAATCAAATTGTCTCATGCTACATGAATTGTTTTTAAGTGGACACAGTGTTATGGGGTTGTGTGGTGTGGGGACAGAGAGGACCCAAAAGCAGCACTCTGAGGGAAGGAGGTTTATTGAGGGAAGAAGGGGTAGCGGGACTGGAGTGGAGGGACAGGTGGATGTCGGGGAAACACAGGCACGGGGAACCAGGAAGACTGGGGGCCAGGGAGCCGGGGAACACTGGGGCCGAGGAAGCGAGGAGCAGTGAGAGAACAGGGAGGACGCCGTGGGGGAAGTCGGGCCGGTGGATGAGCCCAGCTGACTGAACGGAGGACGAGGGTGAGTGTACCTGGGAGGGAAACAGACAGAGAGACAGGGTTAGAGGTGACGGCGACAAAGCACAGGGAAAATGTGAAGAAACATGAAAGCCTGAACACGGAGTTGGCACCGGGTATGGAGCAACGACGATCAAGCAGAGTGGTGTGGAGAACCGGGGTAGAAATACAGGCAGGGATGAGGTTGACTACTGGCAGGTGTGGCAGGCTGACGAGGTGGCTGATGAGGTGCAGGTGCGGGTCGTTGGCTGGGCTCAGGAGCAGAAGGAGAGAGAGCACACACCGGGGAGAAAACACAGGGAGGCAGACAGGGAACAGAAAACCAAGGAAAAAGCAGAATAACTGATAAATAGGAGATAGCACTCTCAAAGAAAACACAGGAATGATCAGAGAGAGCAACATCTGTCACCACAACCTTGGAAATGTCCAACCCTTGTAGATGACCAAGTCCAAAGTGTGCCCCTGATTGTGCGTGGGCTCCGTCACATGTTGGGTCAGTCCATAATTATCAAGAACACAACACAGTTCTTTAGTCCGTCTGTCCTGGGGGTTTTCAACATGGATGTTAAAATCACCAACAATAACCACACAGTCAAAGTCAATACAGATTATAGACAGCAGTTCACCAAAGCCATCAAAAAAGTTTGCACAGTATTTAGGGGGCCTGTAGATATTTAGAAAAATAGCTTGAGAAGAGGAATTCAGCTGAAGAGCCACATATTCAAAAGAAGCAAAATTCCCATAAGACATCTTTTTGCATTGGAGGGAGTCATTAAATAAAATGGCAACTCCACCTCCTCTGTTATGCACTCTAGCTGCACTCATGAAACTGAAGTAGGGAGGGGTAGACTCGATAAGGACAGCTGCACTGTTATCTTGGTCCAACCAAGTTTCAGTTAAAAACATGAAACTAAGATTGTGAGTTATTATAAAATCATTGATTAAAAATGTTTTTCCTGCCAAAGACCTAACATTTAACAAAGCTAATTTTAGTGTGTTAAAAACATTATCTGGCCCACGTTTTTCGACAGGTTGCGGCTGACGAGGAATGGACGGTGAGGGGGGTTTAGGGTAGAGAAAATGGGAGTGGAGCGAGGGAAGGTGCGGGGAGTAAATTTGGTCCCAGCTCTAACCAGGTGAAGTCCAACAGGGGGGAGAGGGGAGAAAGTGTGTCTGAAGGTGGGGATTGGGGGGGTAGAGATGGTGAATCCTCACTGTTGGTTTACAGTGAGGGAGGTGGAGGCTCTTCCTCTTGGCTCTTCTGGCGGGGGCTGAGGTGGCTCTCCTTCAAGGTTTCTGGCGTGTTGTGTTATGTCTTCTTGTTTAGATTCTTCTTGTCTCTTGTCCTTGGCAGAGGGAACAGATAAGTGACACAGAAAGCAAAACAGGTTGGAGCTGAACAATTTTACTCCCGACTTGTTAAGTCAAAGTCCATCTGCCTTAAAAAGATGTCTGCGGTCCCACAGAAAGTAAAAGTTTTCGATGAAATGTACTGAATAGATAGTACATGCCGTTGAGAGCCACGTGTTCATTGCCATCAATCTGCTGAATCTCTCAGCTCCTCTTCGGATTGGCCACTGATAAACACCTCAGCATTCAAAGAGCTGACCGTGTTCAACAGATTATTAAAGTCCTCTTTCAACACTTCAGACTGTTGATTCACAACATCATTGGTCCCGATGTGCAGTATGATGTTTTTCACAGTAGGATGTTCAGCCACGATATGCAGGATTCTTTCTGCCAAGTCAGACAGAGTATTTTGGTTTTCTTACTGCACATGCTTCTTACATCTTTTACAGCAGAGTTTGAGGCAATCAGAGTTTGAGGCCAGTCGTTAGCTTTCCCTGCAGCCTTTTACTTTCTGATTTACTCTCAGTCCTTACCCTTCTGTGTGAGGATGGGATGTTATCCAGGTCATCAGACGGAAATCCAGGGTCCTGCAATAGTGGTGAAAATCTGTTCTGCTGTTCAACACTTTGTTGTTGGGGAGGTTTGTTGCCAACTCTCTCTTTCGCAGCTGTCCATGATTGTGTCCTACCAAGAACAGGGGTTGAAGAGGCGCTCTGCCTGGATGATAATGCAGGCCAGACAGTCACATCACAAATCTCAGGGTGCTGGGTTCTGCCTGTTACTCGTCCTCCCATTTCCCCAGGAAATGATTTACTCTTACGCTTTGCACCAAGACCGTTCCAGGGAGGACTCCCTCTTTCAGATTTATTACCCAGTACACAGGCCTTCTGCTTCTTGGTAGTGCTAATTAGCTGTGTGTTAGCACGCTCTTGTCCACTGTTTTGGGTCCACAGTAAAGTGGTGTCATTCCCACATAGTGCATTCACTTCGACATTCACTTCTAACCTGTGGATCTTTGTTTCCAGCACTGCAATTTTCTGTTGACGTTTGTAGAAGTCATCCGTGGAGAAGGGGGGCATCTTGTTGCTAATTAGCATTAGCTATAACTGTCACTACACTACATTACAGGCTAGTGCTATTGATAGGCCGCACTCGCATAGCACTAAGATCATAAAAGTTTTTAAAGTATGGCAAGAGCCAACTTTATCTGACAGTCCCAGTGATTTAAAAGTATCCAAGAGCTGCTGATTTCTAGCAGGAAAAAAAAGAGAATTTAAGCAAAAGAATGCAAGCAGAGGCAAGAGCAAGCAGCAAAACGTCTGCACTGTAAGAAAGCAAGAAGCAGAAGTAAATAAAAAAAATAAAATAAAACATACGGTTGTTAAGTGGGAGCAGCCCTGATACCAGAAGTGTTTTTCCCCTTTATTGTATTTAAAATTTTCTTTTGAACAATTCTCCATGTTACCTTACATAGAAACACAGGACTCTGACATATAACCTAATGATCCTATAGGTGTTAGCTATTGACACTAATTTTGATTATCTCAACTTTATTTCTGAGAAACTGTTGTTTAACAGGCCCGGGCCCTTTTTCAATTTGAGTTGATTGAGCCCGAGATAGGAATCTGAGTTTTCGGCTCCAGGACAGCACTAAACACAAAGTACAACTAAGTCTGAAGTTGTTATAATCCATCCTCTGGGGACCATGAACATCTGTACATGTTCTGTAGGCTACAGTTGTTGAGATATTGCAGTCCGGACCAAGGTGTTGAACTGACCAACACTGCCATTCATAAAGCCATGCACCAAGCATGGCTAAAAAGAGACTCATTCAAGATTCATTCTTCCGTGTTTCCCCCATACGTTCATTTATTTGACCTGACCTCCACATATTTATTTATTTTTTTTTTTTTTTTGCTAGGCCTATTTAAAAATCGTAATTGATTGAGGAGCACCATAGCGCATTCGTGCAGCACATCCGCTCGCTCTCTCCCTCATGAACACTGCCGCTTAAATCTGTACAACACAACACTGTAGGACACCCAACTTAAAAAAAATTAGCAAGCATATAAGGAGCCTAGCTAATCAGAGGAGCCAAGTTAACGTTAGAATAAAGCTGGGTGTCAAGGTTAGCACGTTGTTTATAGCTGGTGCCACAGTTACACTGTCATTCTGTGGGGAACACTGTTCTTACAGTGCGCAGTTAGAATCAATGACGTACAACCGGCTTCATTAAATCCAACATTCGTCATCATCACCATTGTGTAATAGGAGCAGCTAAAACCACAGAGAGAGAGCGAGAGAGCGAGAGAGACATTAAAATTAGAAGTTGTGTCACATATTAAGCAACTTCAGTTTCTTTGTTCATCACACAGAGTGGAAGGAGTGAAGGGACAAAAGGCTGTTCTCCTCAAGTTCAATGATTTTTCTCCATCAGGATGATATTCAGAATGAATATCCAGCATGTTCTTTTCATCTGCTTCACATCAGGTGAGGACTGATTACCTGACAGCACACACTGCTTTTGGACATTTTCTTATGTAAATATGTTCTTTTTTGTTGTTCTCATGCTCAGTAGATTGACAATTATCATCCACAGACGTGAAAATACATTCTCACAATTCAATCTTATTACCAGCCATGACAGCAGGGCTGGTATTGTTTTCACCTTTTATTTCTTGAGTGTGGGCAACTACTAGTAGCTGCGACTACCACTGCAATTTCTGCTGCTTGTAACTGTACTACTGCAACATCATATACCACATAACAAACAAATGTAAAAAGTGTGACTTTCTTTATGGCTAACTCATTTGTATTTAACAATAGGTTTTGTGGCAAAACATCATAATACATTTATTGCAACTGGTCAAGGGGTAAATATCTAATGTCATTCTTTTTTCCCCAGCAAGATACAGAAGGACTGATCATCTGTTTTAATATTCATCTTTTCAGGAGCACTGTGTAACAGAAACACAAACAATCCCACAGAAATCTACTCTGGAGATGTCCCCCTCTATACAGGGACTAAAGGAAAAAGTATCACATTTGAATTCCCCTTCAGTCTGGCTAAAGGGAGGAAGGGGTACTTATGCAAGGACGAATGCAATAAGAAAGACATTCTGGTTAGATTCACCTTTCAACATGCCCCAACTCAGCATGGAAGATACAGCATCAGATATCATGAAGGGGTTTTACAATTGACCATCGCAGAGCTGAAAACGTCTGACTCAGGGTTGTACAGGTGTGGGTTCGGCAGGCCTTCCTTATCGGATCTGTATGAGCTTGGTGAGCTCACAGTTACAGAAGGTAAGTTTCTACTGAAAGTGGTGAAAATGGCTGTGCATACTAACGTACTATTCATAGAATTTTTAATATTTTTGAAATACAAAAAAAAAAACAATCAGTAGTTTATTTTGATACACTTATCTATCCATCATCAACCGCTTATCTTGTGTACAGGGTCGTGGGGGGCTAGAACCAATCCCGGCTGACATCAGGCATAAGCCGGGGTACACTCTGAATAAGTCGTCAGTCCATCGTAGGGCTACACATATACAAACAACCTGAATCATTCGCACTGACACCAATTAACCTAGCCTGCATGTCTTAGGATGGTGGAAGGAAGCCGGAGCACCCGGATAGAACCCACCCAGACATGGGGAGAACATGCAAACTCACACAGAAAGGCCTAGATTCTAATAATACATTTTATTTATAATGCACTTTATATTTCAACGAATTCTCAAAGTGCTACACTAGCAGGGGGTTAAAAACAGTTCCCAAAATATAACAAAAACAAATAGCAATAAAACACCACAAAAATAAAGTTAAAATCATGAGTGTTGAAAGGCCTTTTGAAATAGGAATGTCTTTAGGACCTTCTTAAAAATCTCCACAGTTTGTGTGAACAAAATACACATTCTAACGCACAACCTTCTTTGCTGTGAGGCCGTGTCACCCTAAATTAGATTTTAAAAGTACACTGTGATGTATGTTTGCTTTTCCCTGGTGATGTCAAGGCAACACTGAGTCACTTAAGTTCTGCTTTCACAGAAAGTTAAATTCAGTAGTTCCACTAAAAGGAGTCAAGTTTAGCTGCTGCCAAATAAGGCATGATTAACAATGAGGTGATGAATATTTGCACAGTTTTATTTTGTTCCAGTGAAATATTACCACAGAGAAGATAATGTGAATACCTGCATCTCATCATTTTCACTGTTCACAGCTTTAACCACTTTTCCGACAACCACTAAGCAGTCTAAGCAGCAGTCGACTAAGGGAACAACAGGTATGGTACAGTTTATGGACACATGAATACAAAACATTACAATCTTATTAACCTTTGTATTTTGCTTTTGTATGTACTGAGTATAACATTACAATCCACTTTTTAGATCTTTCTCTAACAAACACGCTGTCATCTTTTCTTGAAGTGGGCTGGCAAAAGAAAGCACTGAAAATATTCAGAATACAGCATATACTTGAACTATTAATTTTTTTCAGTGGGCCTTCCTTTAGAAGACTAAAAAAAAAGTTTTGCTGCTGACCCCGCCCGCAGCATATTGCTTAGCTTCTGTGCCATTACAATTCTCTGTTTCTCCAAAGTGGGGACACGCTGACCGCCTTCTACAGCATGTAATACACTGACTATGGGTGTACCTCATAAAACCCAAACTATCCCTTTAAGTAATTAATATCGGGGAAAATGTTAAATATCAATTTCTCAATACAAATAAATCAATCCTGTATTCTTTCAACCCAATTATGTAAATTACTTTTTCAAAAGTTTGTGTTTGTTCACTATGATGGGTTTTTTCTACCTGTAGAGAGTTTGTCAGGATTTCTGTATTAATGCAATTATGTAGATTTAGTACTACTAGTACAACTACTAACAGTTAAGTAATTCACAAGATTAGTCACTAACAGATACTCCTCTCAGGAATGAATGTCCAGAAGATGTACTATATCACAAAATACAGTATCCCTATTGTATCTTTATTGCCCATCATTGTTTTTAACTACAGTGAAATATTATCAGTATTATTGCATCTCATTTTCATTTTTCACAGCACAGTTAAACACCAAGGTGTCTGACCAGTGTTCCATGAAGGAAACAGTAGGTACGTCTGCAGGTATAGCACGTTAGTCAGAGAATCAAATTCAATGTTCAATGTTGTTCTTTTAGACTTAAAGTTTTTATGGGTGGTTAAGGTGCAACACTTCACCCTGTGTGGGACTTTTGGGACTTTTTGTTAAGGCATCACTGAGTCACTGAAGTTCTGCTGTTGCATGAACTGACTTAAATACAATCCCTATTGTTACACTAAAGGAGTCAAGTTTAGCTGCTGCCAAGAAAAGTATGATTAATGATCAGGGTATTTTCCCCCCTACCTTGTGAAATATTACCACAAAGAAGTGAAGCAGTCTAAGCAGAAACTGATTGAGGAAACAGGATATACAAGTACGGTACAGTTTATGGCGTTTACTTCGTACCAGTGACTCCTCCCAGGCAAAATAAGACACCAAGCCTGGAGATAAGTCCTTTGTTAAGGACAAACAACAAAATGTCCCCTCACTTCTATGACCTAGGGGCTTCACTGGCTTCATCATCACTTCATCTGCAGTCTCCAATTTGTTTACGCATGGGAGAAATATCGATAAATCACACAGATAAATCATTTTATCCAAAGCGACTTACATTTGAGGAACAACATACAAGCATCAACTACAGATCTACAACTGACAATACATACTAGTAAGAGCAGCAATAAATACTAGTAAGAGCTCACAGTACGTATCACTAGTAGTAACTTTTTAGCGAGAATCTTTTATCCTTATTTTATTCCTACAACTTCTCTTGAACTTCATTTGTGTCTTTTACAGACTACACACATCCATGCATGCACCTCCTGCCCTGTGAGGGACATTAAGAAATATGCAATATAAAACCTTCCATAAAATTTATCCATTTTATATTAATAAAAAAGGACCACTCCATCAGAATTAAACTTCCATATAGTTGGGGGACTCAAGAGAGAAAAAGAATGGTCAAAATTGATATTCTGATTGTTATGCTCAAGTTTGGGTCAAGCTCTGCAAATGCCAGATATTACATTTCCTGTAATGCATTGCTCTTTTGTCAGACTTCACATGCGGCACCTCCAGTTTGTAACACAGTTTCTCTCTCTTAGGCTATCTCAACTATGTTGTTATCTTAATCTATTCCTTATTATATTTACTTCGATCCCTACATCTTTTTAACCCTATAAAACAACTTTTCTCCACGTCTCTCACTCAGATTTCCAGCTGGTTGTCGCGATATGCGTGACAGTGGTTATTGGTGTGCTATTGGCTGTTTTTCTACTGCTGCTTTACAAATATAAGAGGACAACTGATGGTGAGTTACCTTCCCAACCTTATCTGTACATGTTCATTCAAACACACACATACTCAAGGCCTTCTTACAGTTTTTTCTTTGGCTGTCCTTTTTGTTCCACAGGTTTGGACAAAAGGAGAAACTCCCACAGTACAAACATGGAGGTGACCCTTACAGGATTCCTATCAAAAATCAAAATGTGTTCATATAAAAAAAGATCAGCCAAGTCAGGTTTTTTAAACACTCAAATACCGATGTTGGCCACAAAAACCCAGTATCAGTCAGGCTAAACAATTGATCACCTCTGTGTTTCATGTGTACGGGTAATAGTGACATTGATAAAGATGTTTTTGTTGTTGTTTTTTTAGTTTGTCACCTATGAAAACTGTCATCCAGTCTCCACAAGTGACTCCACCTACCAGAGGCTCGATCCAGCCAGCAGGGATCAGGATCGGACCTACTTTACACTCCATAGGATGTCTAGTTCTTAAATTAAGTCATTAAAACTTTTTTCCCCTCAGAAGTGTGTGGTAAATTTTTTTGAAATTCAGTATCTGCTAACATGAGGTCTGCACCAGGTCGAGAAAGGATCAGAATTACATCGGTGTACAGTTTCCCACCTTTTAAAGTCATTTCTGCCTCCAGCGTTCTCTCAGATCAAAACAACAAAAGACGTAGATTGACGACAGTGTGAAGTAGTGTGGGGTTATAAGAGTTTTCTTCATTGTTAAACCACCATTTCTGATGACAATCTATGTGATGCAACTCAGGTAGAAATCATGTTTACGGACAAGGTAATGTATTTATGTTTAATTTCACGTTACATTTAGTCGTGTTTCCTGACTGGTCATCTGTTGTTTGTTAATTATGGATTTCAGAACTCTGGCTTTGAACATTTGAGATTATGTAATGTGATAATGTATACAACTCAAAATATGTAATTTTTTACATTTTAATCTGAAAAAGTTAATCCTCCAATAAAAAATAAACACACACACACACACACACACCAAGCTGCTCTCAATTATTTAGGAGCCAGTTGTCACACCCTGCAGCAGATGCTCTGAACGACCATCCAAACAACTTAGACGATTTTTGACATTCAGCAAAAATGAATTGGAAAAGGGAAAATGGCAACAGGCTCCAGAGACTGCGTGACAGCTACAAGGTGGCTTCTTCAATGCTTGGTTTTATCTGACCAACAGTGCAAAACCAAATATTTTAGTTTCATGTAGGACAAATCCTCACATTTGACAAGCTGGAATGAGCTAATTTTCAGAAACTGTTTGTTTTTTACTCGACCATGACTAAATTAATATCCTACCCTTTGAAGATACAATGTAAATGTGTTCATCATGTTACAACAGGGTTGTAAAATGAGATGCAGTTTGCAGTTCACTTTATGCTACATAAGCAAACAATTTGAATTTAATAGAGTCTCTTAATCTTTCAGTTATATATTATCAATATAATATTAATATCATATTACAGCTTGTGTTGGTGGGGCACATCAACTACTTTATATTATTTTGGATAGTTTAATCGATACTGCAGTCTCATGTTTTATACAATTATTGTATGTTTTGTTTGTAAACTCTTACTCCGTGAGATAGTAGTTGCAGTTAAGTAAAAAGTACAATGTTTCCCCCTGAAATGTGGTACTGGAGTAGAAGTATAAAGTTGCATAAAACTGAAAAACTCAAGTCAAGTCAAAGCAACTCAAAATCGACCCACATGCCGACCCTGTGATTTGGTTCTGACAATATCTAAAACAGATTCAAAACACACACTTATCGTTCAACAAAGCATTGATCATGCTGCCTAATAAAAACTGCTGCACGTGTCATAAATACAGTGTGAGCGGTCTTACCTTGAAACCAGTGTTTTCCCTCATCAGATTCTGAGCAAACAACCCAGAGCTCATGGAATATTTTCCACAAGTAACGTGTCATCCTTGTGTTGTTGCTCCGTCATGACATCGTTAAAGAATCTGTGCGTTCTTTCTCTCTTCATGTTGTCATCGCATACGCTGCACTTTTACAACATCCACTGAGCTTTAAACCAGTTTCAAACCCATGTGTGGAACCAGCTTGACGTAATTGGCTCTTTGAACTGAGTGCTTCTTCTTCTTGAGGGTTAACGTCAGCTTGCATCCTTAGTGTTGCATTACTGCCATCTTCTGGAGTTACTTAACTTTCCTTATCAATCCAGTCCTCAACAGAAAACCAACTGAACACTTCCTGCCTTGTCCAATTCCACCACACTCCAGTACACCCTTTAAACCTGCTCCTGTTATCCCTGATGTTTTCATTCCCTCATCATGTCGTTTATTTCTGAGAAATATTTCTTGCAGTTAACATCTTTGTTTCTGGTACGTGACATTGTTCACATAGTCCAGTTGGATGCTTCCGTATTGTCAGGATCGCTGGGTGCGCAGAGCAGGTGAGACCCAAATGCAAGACACTTAGCGCTGAGATACAGTTCAGGGGTATTTAATCTAGGGCAAGACAAAAACAGGCATGAACCAAACTCACAAGTACAGGGAAACTGGTACATAAAACAATGCAGACCAAGGTAGCACAGTGACTGGTGGAACGCGCAACATTTGACAGCATACATGCGACATACGACAATGACCGGACAGGGATTAAACAGAAACACCAAACATTTATACACCGGGACTAACGAGCAGGGCGGGAGCAACACAGGAGACTGGGATCAGGGTTAACAAGGCAGAGAGACAGGATGGCAGGCAGATTACTGAAGGTGAGCAGACATAACACAAGTACTGAACACTAAACATATCAAGGTAAGAAGTAACAAATCAGAATAATAAGCATAACAAACTAATCCAGACACAAGCAGACAGAATACAAATACACTAATAACAAGGAACACAGACGGAAGCAAAGATAAAACCAAACTCAGAGGTACACAGACCAGGAGTAAACACTTAAGACATGAACTAGGAACTAGGATACGAGAAAAGGCAGATAAGTAGTAACTAAAAGATGTGGATAAATGAAATAATGAAGGCTACACAGAGACTAAAGCAGAATGAACAAAATCAGATTAATTAATGAAACTGGCAAACAGACTAACATAACCCAAGCATGATGGTAGAGAACAAGACATGAGGGACAGGACAGATCTAAACAAGTACTAAGACAGACACCGAGATAACAGAACAGATCAGAACCACCACACCGACAAACAGGAAACTGGATACAAGACCACAGATAGACAGGACTGAAACCCAAAACCCAGACACAGAGAAAGCAAAATCAAAATACAGAGAAGGCCTGGCCAAAATAATATAACCCAGACAAGCTCGGGACAGGATCGTGACACCTATAGTATGGAGAGTCCCGTTCAGGTCAGTGTGTCCTATAAGTCCGGTCATCCCTACCTCCTCTTTTCTTTTTCCTCCCTTGTTTCTCTTAATACTGACTCTCTTATCTTCCTCTTATCTCCTGATCCCAGTGTTGCTGCCACTCTTTATTTTCTTCCATGCAATATCCTTTCCCTCTAAATTTTGAAAGTTAAATTATGGTGTCTATGTTTGTTTTTTTTACTCACTTGTTTGGCCAGTTATTGTGCGCAGGAACCCAAATGAGTGTGTGACCACAGTGTCACAGTGTATTTCCATGATTTCAAATAGTATTACTGGATGTATCTAGCTTTAGATCAGAGCTCTGTTGAGTTTGGGTTTCACACTGAATTGAAAAACTGTCTTTTCTGTTTGACGATGCTCACTCACACCAGATGAATGGTTTACATGTTGTGTTTTATTTAGTCATGCGTGTCCCAATCTCCTCTTTGTTATTATGTTTTCCTCTCAGGTATTTCTTTCTACTGTTCTCATGGTGCCCACTAAATTCCTTGATTATATCGGCCTGTTTTTTGCCTTCTCCAATTTATGTTTCCATTCTTTAATAACATTGCTCTTTATTATTCCAGTTTCTTCTGCTTTGCTAAATTAAATTTCCACAGTATCTTCCTGTTTCATTGCCTCCTTTGCTATCTTGTATCTGCCATTTCATTCCTTTTAATTCTCCTTTGAGCTGAAAACTAGTTAAATATAACATATTTTGAAGTCTGAATAATTTTAAATTTATTATGTCCTGTCTCCTCTAGGATGGGAATGATAGTTATAATAAGTCTTGAGTCTGAAAACAAACTGTTATAGTTTTACCTGCATTAACTGTATAAAGGTGGTCTACTTGAAATGAATGGAAAATCCTCCTTCCATTCCATATCATATGCCTTTTCTACATTAAACAGTGTGGGGGAACTTTTTATCAAATGTTCAAATCAGATGCAAAAATTAGGCAAAGACTACCCCATTCTTAATAATGCATGTTGCCTTAGCTAACATTTTATTCATTATGACCAATGATAGCTTTGTATATATGACATGTGTGTTCACCTCTCTTTGTGTAATGCAATCAGATTGTATCTAATTTTAACCTTTGTGAGAGACCCCCTGGAGCTATTTTAAATTTAAGGGCATTCATTAAGTTGCTTTAATTCTTATGAGTAGGATAGTTAGTTAAATAAAACCTGTCCCAGGTCTATAATCAAAGCTTCTCCATCATCTTTCTGTTGTAGCACCACAATGAGGAAATGAAAAACTGTGAAAAAGACACCTGATCTGGTCTTTTTGATCCATTTTTAGATCACAGCACTGACAGAGTTTCCAGTAACAGCTGAAGGATTCTGCATTTAATATTTCTGAGAGAAACAAATCAAATGTTTTTGTTTAAAATTATATTAGGATTTAAAAGGGGCTTCAGTCAAAATTCATTGCTGTGTGAAAAGGGGCTTCACAGCAGCTTCATCATGAAACAACTGCTTCATATAACATTTCTGTGTAATAATTATAACATAAAGATACATTTTATTTGTACAGCTCTTTTCAAAACAAAGTTACAAAGTGCTTTATATGGTTGAACCAGGATTTTAAAAATTCATTTTTTTAAATAACTACCCTTCATCATCATCACCATCACTGTCCTATTGTGGGTGTAGATGAAGCTTTAAACCACAGAGGGGAAGGGAAAGATTACATTTGGCAACTTCCATATTGATCACACACACCTGAAAGAGAAGAGTGATTAAAACACTTCTCCTCCCGTTTAATGATGTTTCTTTGTCTGGATTGAATTCAGAATGAATATGCACCATGTTCTGCTTTTCTGCTTCTTATCAGGTGAGGACTGATTACCTTGATGTCCCTTTGTACAGTTGTTCTTAGTTTAATTCATACAGCTGTTAATCACAACTGTTTTGTTCCTTCTTATTTAGATATCCAATGTTTATCTAATATGATATATCACGTTGCTGCTACGTAAATTACTTATTGTCCATCAAGACTTTGTTACTGCTCTCTGATGTGTTTCAGCAGGAACATGTAAGGCTGTCTTACAACAAAAGTGCCCATAAGTACATTAACACAATTCTTGTTTGCTGTTCATACCGGCTATTGTAAGATTCCTTCCTGATGCACTTCCAATGTACTGTAAGAGATATAAAGTTGCTGTAAAGTATATCTGAAGTTAATATGAGGCCTCAACAAGGAAACAAAGTGTTTCTTCCAAGAGTTGTTATTATAAAATTCCCTCTTTTTGTTACTGTCCCTCTTCCACAGCTCAGTACGGAAACACTGTGGAAAGACAAAATTTCTGCACAAACACTTTGGATTAAACCCACTTGATATGATTAACTCACACTGATTAAGCTTTATATTAACTTCAGATACATTTTGGAGAAGGATGGTGGATTTTGTCCCCCATCTCCATCTCCTCCAGTTTGTCTTCCACCGGACAGATGTCAGGAAAGGATAGAAGGCTAAAACTGGAATGACTGCAGCAAACAAAAACTGTTTCAATGTACATTAGGTCATGTGAGTAGGCAGACATGAATACATGTAAACCTATCCTTTAGCTATTCATTTAAAGGAATAAACAAAAAGTGGTACAAAAATGATACTTAATCAGCAACTACTACTTTAGTATCATCATCTCTTTTATGTAACATGATGTATTAGCTTGCAGTCTCTTTGACAGTAAGTCTATAATAAAATGTCCTGATCATCAGTATTCAATGTTCATTTTTTCAGCTGCTCTGTGTGGTGGAAACAATGCAGAAACACTCATCCGCACTGAAGGAGGAAGTGTCACAGCTGCATGCCATTTTAGTCTCTTTGGAAGAAGAAAGTTCCTCTGTAAAGATGAATGTAAAGAAGAAAACATCCTCATAGAAACTGATAGCGACGTAGCTCAGAGAGGCAAATACAGCATCAAATACAAAGAAGGAACTTTTCCATTATCTTCTACTGTTCTGTATGTTAGCATCACCCAGCTGACCAAGTCTGACTCAGGACGGTACAGGTGTGGTTTGGAAAGACGATTGTTACCTGATGCATATTTGGAGTTTGAGATCAGAGTTACAGATGGTGAGTTTCTCCTGAGAGTCTTTGTAATTTTTCTACATTTGCTGAAGTCCAGCTTGGTGAGGAAAATGTAATGCTGCCAAAATCACATCTCTTATCAAAATAAAGAAGGAAAACAAGAGTTTTAGTAGAATTAAAGCAAGCTGAACGTATTTGCGAAGTGCATTTTAATAGTTTTCCGACGGTATCATCTGATGGCAACTAAAACATGACTGATATTTTCATGTTTATGGTAACTGAGAGTACTTCTTAAGGTTAGGTAAACATTATGGCCAAAAAGTGAAGCACAGGATATAATCTGTTTACAAATTTTGACATGCTAGTGTAGTTTAGACTAAAATATTTCAACAACTATTAGGTGGATTGACATGAAGTTTGTTTATGACAAAATATCTACAGAACTACTTCCCATCAGCCTCAGCTGTGCTTTGTATTTAGTGTTACTAAGCAAACGTTTGCATGCTAACTGTGTGAACTAAACCGATTAATGTGGTAAACATTATACTAAAAATCAGTGTTTTAGCTTTGTCATTGTGACCATGATAGAATTCTGAAGTTAGCCTTTAGCTGTAAGACATTTTGTATCTATAATAACAGCCTCACAGAGCCGTAGCTGTAGAACTTGGTTCATGTTATCATCGCTGTGAACACTTCATTACTTACAGGGCACACTACTGAACAATTGCACAATATGAAGTTAATTCCTTTAAAGATGCCCTGCATTGTTTACAATTATATTGACTTGATAACAGTCATCTTCTTCACTGTCTTTGCTAGTGCATTGCTACATTTCTTGGCACAATATTATTTTACTACCTGTAGATCAGCAGAATCATGTGAAACCACTGGCAGGAATCACCTGCGTGACAAGAGAAACAAAATAGTTACCCACTCATAAAACCATTGCTCTATAGCTACTAATTATAAATTAAAAAGAGCTCTTGACCATTAAACAATAAACAATTAAGCTGAAACACCAGTTCTGTCTCCTGAACATTCAAAATTTTCTACCAAAAATAGTACAGTTTTAACTGAGATATCTTTTGCCTTCCTTAATAACAAATCAAAGAAAACTGATTGGCAAGTATCTACAGGTGGCAGATATAAAAATAGTATGTTTCAAAGTACAGTGTTGCCGTACTTATTTTTTACCGTTGTGGATGTTACCAAGAAACTGAACACCTCTGCTGGCCTCCTTGCATTTCATTTCCATTTTTTGGCGACTGCAGCTGCTGATGTTTTAAATATCCTGACATATTTAGATTAATAAGCATATTTAGCGCTACACATTTTCATTTGCTTAAATGTTAGCAAATGCCTCTTTATGACCAAACATGACCCACTGTATATCATACCATATATTTAACAGTATTAATGTGTGTTTTTGTTCTTCACAGCTCCAAAGACTTTTCCTGAGACCATGAAGCAGCCTGAACAGCAGCAGATTGGGGACACAACAGCTGCAGTGCACGGTGTTAAAGGTTAAAACCTGCAGAGCTGAAACTGAATCATTGTTTGCTTTTGTCTGCTCTATATCGAACCAAATTGTAATACATTTACAACATTTCAATCTTTAAAAATGTTTACATGATGTAAAACAGACACTAACAGTTTTATATGATGTAAGACATTTTTCCCATGTGATATTTAGATCCACCTGGACTCATATATTACAAGATTATTTAAGTAATTAGCATATTTTATGGAACCATTTA
>NC_060157.1:5352640-5364454 GCF_021292245.1 Micropterus dolomieu
CAGCTACAAGGTGGCTTCTTCAATGCTTGGTTTTATCTGACCAACAGTGCAAAACCAAATATTTTAGTTTCATGTAGGACAAATCCTCACATTTGACAAGCTGGAATGAGCTAATTTTCAGAAACTGTTTGTTTTTTACTCGACCATGACTAAATTAATATCCTACCCTTTGAAGATACAATGTAAATGTGTTCATCATGTTACAACAGGGTTGTAAAATGAGATGCAGTTTGCAGTTCACTTTATGCTACATAAGCAAACAATTTGAATTTAATAGAGTCTCTTAATCTTTCAGTTATATATTATCAATATAATATTAATATCATATTACAGCTTGTGTTGGTGGGGCACATCAACTACTTTATATTATTTTGGATAGTTTAATCGATACTGCAGTCTCATGTTTTATACAATTATTGTATGTTTTGTTTGTAAACTCTTACTCCGTGAGATAGTAGTTGCAGTTAAGTAAAAAGTACAATGTTTCCCCCTGAAATGTGGTACTGGAGTAGAAGTATAAAGTTGCATAAAACTGAAAAACTCAAGTCAAGTCAAAGCAACTCAAAATCGACCCACATGCCGACCCTGTGATTTGGTTCTGACAATATCTAAAACAGATTCAAAACACACACTTATCGTTCAACAAAGCATTGATCATGCTGCCTAATAAAAACTGCTGCACGTGTCATAAATACAGTGTGAGCGGTCTTACCTTGAAACCAGTGTTTTCCCTCATCAGATTCTGAGCAAACAACCCAGAGCTCATGGAATATTTTCCACAAGTAACGTGTCATCCTTGTGTTGTTGCTCCGTCATGACATCGTTAAAGAATCTGTGCGTTCTTTCTCTCTTCATGTTGTCATCGCATACGCTGCACTTTTACAACATCCACTGAGCTTTAAACCAGTTTCAAACCCATGTGTGGAACCAGCTTGACGTAATTGGCTCTTTGAACTGAGTGCTTCTTCTTCTTGAGGGTTAACGTCAGCTTGCATCCTTAGTGTTGCATTACTGCCATCTTCTGGAGTTACTTAACTTTCCTTATCAATCCAGTCCTCAACAGAAAACCAACTGAACACTTCCTGCCTTGTCCAATTCCACCACACTCCAGTACACCCTTTAAACCTGCTCCTGTTATCCCTGATGTTTTCATTCCCTCATCATGTCGTTTATTTCTGAGAAATATTTCTTGCAGTTAACATCTTTGTTTCTGGTACGTGACATTGTTCACATAGTCCAGTTGGATGCTTCCGTATTGTCAGGATCGCTGGGTGCGCAGAGCAGGTGAGACCCAAATGCAAGACACTTAGCGCTGAGATACAGTTCAGGGGTATTTAATCTAGGGCAAGACAAAAACAGGCATGAACCAAACTCACAAGTACAGGGAAACTGGTACATAAAACAATGCAGACCAAGGTAGCACAGTGACTGGTGGAACGCGCAACATTTGACAGCATACATGCGACATACGACAATGACCGGACAGGGATTAAACAGAAACACCAAACATTTATACACCGGGACTAACGAGCAGGGCGGGAGCAACACAGGAGACTGGGATCAGGGTTAACAAGGCAGAGAGACAGGATGGCAGGCAGATTACTGAAGGTGAGCAGACATAACACAAGTACTGAACACTAAACATATCAAGGTAAGAAGTAACAAATCAGAATAATAAGCATAACAAACTAATCCAGACACAAGCAGACAGAATACAAATACACTAATAACAAGGAACACAGACGGAAGCAAAGATAAAACCAAACTCAGAGGTACACAGACCAGGAGTAAACACTTAAGACATGAACTAGGAACTAGGATACGAGAAAAGGCAGATAAGTAGTAACTAAAAGATGTGGATAAATGAAATAATGAAGGCTACACAGAGACTAAAGCAGAATGAACAAAATCAGATTAATTAATGAAACTGGCAAACAGACTAACATAACCCAAGCATGATGGTAGAGAACAAGACATGAGGGACAGGACAGATCTAAACAAGTACTAAGACAGACACCGAGATAACAGAACAGATCAGAACCACCACACCGACAAACAGGAAACTGGATACAAGACCACAGATAGACAGGACTGAAACCCAAAACCCAGACACAGAGAAAGCAAAATCAAAATACAGAGAAGGCCTGGCCAAAATAATATAACCCAGACAAGCTCGGGACAGGATCGTGACACCTATAGTATGGAGAGTCCCGTTCAGGTCAGTGTGTCCTATAAGTCCGGTCATCCCTACCTCCTCTTTTCTTTTTCCTCCCTTGTTTCTCTTAATACTGACTCTCTTATCTTCCTCTTATCTCCTGATCCCAGTGTTGCTGCCACTCTTTATTTTCTTCCATGCAATATCCTTTCCCTCTAAATTTTGAAAGTTAAATTATGGTGTCTATGTTTGTTTTTTTTACTCACTTGTTTGGCCAGTTATTGTGCGCAGGAACCCAAATGAGTGTGTGACCACAGTGTCACAGTGTATTTCCATGATTTCAAATAGTATTACTGGATGTATCTAGCTTTAGATCAGAGCTCTGTTGAGTTTGGGTTTCACACTGAATTGAAAAACTGTCTTTTCTGTTTGACGATGCTCACTCACACCAGATGAATGGTTTACATGTTGTGTTTTATTTAGTCATGCGTGTCCCAATCTCCTCTTTGTTATTATGTTTTCCTCTCAGGTATTTCTTTCTACTGTTCTCATGGTGCCCACTAAATTCCTTGATTATATCGGCCTGTTTTTTGCCTTCTCCAATTTATGTTTCCATTCTTTAATAACATTGCTCTTTATTATTCCAGTTTCTTCTGCTTTGCTAAATTAAATTTCCACAGTATCTTCCTGTTTCATTGCCTCCTTTGCTATCTTGTATCTGCCATTTCATTCCTTTTAATTCTCCTTTGAGCTGAAAACTAGTTAAATATAACATATTTTGAAGTCTGAATAATTTTAAATTTATTATGTCCTGTCTCCTCTAGGATGGGAATGATAGTTATAATAAGTCTTGAGTCTGAAAACAAACTGTTATAGTTTTACCTGCATTAACTGTATAAAGGTGGTCTACTTGAAATGAATGGAAAATCCTCCTTCCATTCCATATCATATGCCTTTTCTACATTAAACAGTGTGGGGGAACTTTTTATCAAATGTTCAAATCAGATGCAAAAATTAGGCAAAGACTACCCCATTCTTAATAATGCATGTTGCCTTAGCTAACATTTTATTCATTATGACCAATGATAGCTTTGTATATATGACATGTGTGTTCACCTCTCTTTGTGTAATGCAATCAGATTGTATCTAATTTTAACCTTTGTGAGAGACCCCCTGGAGCTATTTTAAATTTAAGGGCATTCATTAAGTTGCTTTAATTCTTATGAGTAGGATAGTTAGTTAAATAAAACCTGTCCCAGGTCTATAATCAAAGCTTCTCCATCATCTTTCTGTTGTAGCACCACAATGAGGAAATGAAAAACTGTGAAAAAGACACCTGATCTGGTCTTTTTGATCCATTTTTAGATCACAGCACTGACAGAGTTTCCAGTAACAGCTGAAGGATTCTGCATTTAATATTTCTGAGAGAAACAAATCAAATGTTTTTGTTTAAAATTATATTAGGATTTAAAAGGGGCTTCAGTCAAAATTCATTGCTGTGTGAAAAGGGGCTTCACAGCAGCTTCATCATGAAACAACTGCTTCATATAACATTTCTGTGTAATAATTATAACATAAAGATACATTTTATTTGTACAGCTCTTTTCAAAACAAAGTTACAAAGTGCTTTATATGGTTGAACCAGGATTTTAAAAATTCATTTTTTTAAATAACTACCCTTCATCATCATCACCATCACTGTCCTATTGTGGGTGTAGATGAAGCTTTAAACCACAGAGGGGAAGGGAAAGATTACATTTGGCAACTTCCATATTGATCACACACACCTGAAAGAGAAGAGTGATTAAAACACTTCTCCTCCCGTTTAATGATGTTTCTTTGTCTGGATTGAATTCAGAATGAATATGCACCATGTTCTGCTTTTCTGCTTCTTATCAGGTGAGGACTGATTACCTTGATGTCCCTTTGTACAGTTGTTCTTAGTTTAATTCATACAGCTGTTAATCACAACTGTTTTGTTCCTTCTTATTTAGATATCCAATGTTTATCTAATATGATATATCACGTTGCTGCTACGTAAATTACTTATTGTCCATCAAGACTTTGTTACTGCTCTCTGATGTGTTTCAGCAGGAACATGTAAGGCTGTCTTACAACAAAAGTGCCCATAAGTACATTAACACAATTCTTGTTTGCTGTTCATACCGGCTATTGTAAGATTCCTTCCTGATGCACTTCCAATGTACTGTAAGAGATATAAAGTTGCTGTAAAGTATATCTGAAGTTAATATGAGGCCTCAACAAGGAAACAAAGTGTTTCTTCCAAGAGTTGTTATTATAAAATTCCCTCTTTTTGTTACTGTCCCTCTTCCACAGCTCAGTACGGAAACACTGTGGAAAGACAAAATTTCTGCACAAACACTTTGGATTAAACCCACTTGATATGATTAACTCACACTGATTAAGCTTTATATTAACTTCAGATACATTTTGGAGAAGGATGGTGGATTTTGTCCCCCATCTCCATCTCCTCCAGTTTGTCTTCCACCGGACAGATGTCAGGAAAGGATAGAAGGCTAAAACTGGAATGACTGCAGCAAACAAAAACTGTTTCAATGTACATTAGGTCATGTGAGTAGGCAGACATGAATACATGTAAACCTATCCTTTAGCTATTCATTTAAAGGAATAAACAAAAAGTGGTACAAAAATGATACTTAATCAGCAACTACTACTTTAGTATCATCATCTCTTTTATGTAACATGATGTATTAGCTTGCAGTCTCTTTGACAGTAAGTCTATAATAAAATGTCCTGATCATCAGTATTCAATGTTCATTTTTTCAGCTGCTCTGTGTGGTGGAAACAATGCAGAAACACTCATCCGCACTGAAGGAGGAAGTGTCACAGCTGCATGCCATTTTAGTCTCTTTGGAAGAAGAAAGTTCCTCTGTAAAGATGAATGTAAAGAAGAAAACATCCTCATAGAAACTGATAGCGACGTAGCTCAGAGAGGCAAATACAGCATCAAATACAAAGAAGGAACTTTTCCATTATCTTCTACTGTTCTGTATGTTAGCATCACCCAGCTGACCAAGTCTGACTCAGGACGGTACAGGTGTGGTTTGGAAAGACGATTGTTACCTGATGCATATTTGGAGTTTGAGATCAGAGTTACAGATGGTGAGTTTCTCCTGAGAGTCTTTGTAATTTTTCTACATTTGCTGAAGTCCAGCTTGGTGAGGAAAATGTAATGCTGCCAAAATCACATCTCTTATCAAAATAAAGAAGGAAAACAAGAGTTTTAGTAGAATTAAAGCAAGCTGAACGTATTTGCGAAGTGCATTTTAATAGTTTTCCGACGGTATCATCTGATGGCAACTAAAACATGACTGATATTTTCATGTTTATGGTAACTGAGAGTACTTCTTAAGGTTAGGTAAACATTATGGCCAAAAAGTGAAGCACAGGATATAATCTGTTTACAAATTTTGACATGCTAGTGTAGTTTAGACTAAAATATTTCAACAACTATTAGGTGGATTGACATGAAGTTTGTTTATGACAAAATATCTACAGAACTACTTCCCATCAGCCTCAGCTGTGCTTTGTATTTAGTGTTACTAAGCAAACGTTTGCATGCTAACTGTGTGAACTAAACCGATTAATGTGGTAAACATTATACTAAAAATCAGTGTTTTAGCTTTGTCATTGTGACCATGATAGAATTCTGAAGTTAGCCTTTAGCTGTAAGACATTTTGTATCTATAATAACAGCCTCACAGAGCCGTAGCTGTAGAACTTGGTTCATGTTATCATCGCTGTGAACACTTCATTACTTACAGGGCACACTACTGAACAATTGCACAATATGAAGTTAATTCCTTTAAAGATGCCCTGCATTGTTTACAATTATATTGACTTGATAACAGTCATCTTCTTCACTGTCTTTGCTAGTGCATTGCTACATTTCTTGGCACAATATTATTTTACTACCTGTAGATCAGCAGAATCATGTGAAACCACTGGCAGGAATCACCTGCGTGACAAGAGAAACAAAATAGTTACCCACTCATAAAACCATTGCTCTATAGCTACTAATTATAAATTAAAAAGAGCTCTTGACCATTAAACAATAAACAATTAAGCTGAAACACCAGTTCTGTCTCCTGAACATTCAAAATTTTCTACCAAAAATAGTACAGTTTTAACTGAGATATCTTTTGCCTTCCTTAATAACAAATCAAAGAAAACTGATTGGCAAGTATCTACAGGTGGCAGATATAAAAATAGTATGTTTCAAAGTACAGTGTTGCCGTACTTATTTTTTACCGTTGTGGATGTTACCAAGAAACTGAACACCTCTGCTGGCCTCCTTGCATTTCATTTCCATTTTTTGGCGACTGCAGCTGCTGATGTTTTAAATATCCTGACATATTTAGATTAATAAGCATATTTAGCGCTACACATTTTCATTTGCTTAAATGTTAGCAAATGCCTCTTTATGACCAAACATGACCCACTGTATATCATACCATATATTTAACAGTATTAATGTGTGTTTTTGTTCTTCACAGCTCCAAAGACTTTTCCTGAGACCATGAAGCAGCCTGAACAGCAGCAGATTGGGGACACAACAGCTGCAGTGCACGGTGTTAAAGGTTAAAACCTGCAGAGCTGAAACTGAATCATTGTTTGCTTTTGTCTGCTCTATATCGAACCAAATTGTAATACATTTACAACATTTCAATCTTTAAAAATGTTTACATGATGTAAAACAGACACTAACAGTTTTATATGATGTAAGACATTTTTCCCATGTGATATTTAGATCCACCTGGACTCATATATTACAAGATTATTTAAGTAATTAGCATATTTTATGGAACCATTTACTAGAAATTATGTTAGTATACCTCTAATTTATGTTAATATCTATACATGTGTTTAGTGAGAAACATAACGCCACTTGAGTTGTGTTTTTATACATGTAATGAGAAAGAAATAACTGACATATCACAAAATGTGGTAAAATGTTCCCAGACAACGTATTGCCAAGTAGCATGTGTTTAAATTGTTTATAGTTATGTTTACGCACTCACTTGGATAAGGTTAGAGAAAGATTGTTTTCTAGATTTTATACTGAATAACATGCAAGTCGCTCTCTGAAGCTGTAGGCACTGGTTTCTTTGAGCAAAGTGCTAATGTCAGCATGCCAACATGCTCACAATGATACTGCTTACATGCTGATGTTTAGCAAGAATAATGTTTACCATGTTCACCATCTTAGCGTGTTAGCATGCTAACATTTGCTAATTGGCACAAGGTATAGCTGAGGCTAATGGGAATGTGTCATTAGTTTTGCAGGTATTTGGTCATAAACCAAAATGTTGGATAAAATGAAATTTTGACTAAATTTGGAGTAAAGGTCAGGGAACCAATAAAGTTAGCCATCCTTTTCATCCCTAAAATGTGACTTGAAAATGAGACACAGTATTTAGAGTTTACCTTATTGATATTTTACCAAACACAGGATCTTTCCCTTAATGTGTTTTTGTTGTCTAAACCTAACCACATGCAGGACAGGGTGCACACAGGTATCACAGTCCTGCACCTTGTATGTTCACCATCACTAATGATGACTTCCCCACAAATTACAATAAAAATAACATTGGGTTTCAAAACACAATCCAAACAGACATTACATCTCAAAACTTATTTGGAAAAACTAATTAGCAGTTTATAAATGTATTTTTTAGAGACATTAATTAATGTTAATACCAGCACAGTACAACACATTATTCCTTTCCTATTTGGCCTTTTAACCTCTCGCTCTTCTTTTCCTTTCTCGTTCTTTCACCCAGGTTACGTCCTGCCTCTGATTGTATGTGTCACTGTGGTTGTGCTGCATGCTGTTATTGTGTTGCTCCTTTACAAATGGAAGACAAGGAGGAACTCTGATGGTGAGTTACTTTCAGACACTATCTGTTCTGTCACTGTTTCATTCACATTGAGAGACATAAAAATAGTACTTTTTGCACTTTGTGCTGTCCAGGTTTGATCACCAGGGGGCAGTCAGATGACAGGAACATGGAGGTGACTTTCTTAACCTTAGCTGTGTCTGGATCCTCCAAGGAATCATGATACCAATGTATTTAACATTTACTGACATTTCCTATCAAATCAGTAAAGGTACTTGTTTTTTGTTTTTTTTTAGTTTACCACCCATGAGAAGTCCTCTCCAGTCTGCAGATGTGCAGACTCCACCTCCCCACGTGAAAATGAAACCAGCAATCAGGACAAAATCTACTGTAACCTCTAACCTTTTAATTTGCACGCTGTAACATTTTACAGCAACAATGACATCATACCCATGCTAAAATTCATTTATTTATTTTACCTTTTACTTTGCTGTTATCTCTCAGTGGTAAAAGAAGTACTTTATGTATTGATATGTTTTACCTAAAGGGTAACTACGAGATGTTTTCAACCTGGTCTCTATTTCCCCATATTTTTGTGTGACTAAATGGATTAACATTTTCTGAAATTTGTCTAGTTTTGAGCAAGGGCGGTTTAGTCGGATGCTGCTGAACAGGGCTGCGGCGTAATCGTTGCCAAAGTAAATTGTGTCCTCTGAAGTGCTGAAGTAAAAAGTCCTACATTCAAGATTTTGCTTAAGTAAACTTACAACAGCTAAATGTATTTAAAATACTAAAGTAAAAGTACTTGTTGGGCCATGGTAAAACTGGTCCATTTCAGAGAGTTTTTTGATTATATGTTCTATAATATCTGAATTTTTGTACTGATGCTTTAACATGCAAACAGCATTTTAATGTTGCATAATGTCAAAGTTTAATCTATAGCACAGTTGGCCTATCATATTAACATGATCATTCGTTCTGTTTGTAAAATCTGTTCTCTTTAGTTATGATTATCATAACATTTGCTAATGATTATTCCCAAGGGCGTCACTTTGAAAAGTGATGGGGACATTTAAGGGTTCAGATTAGGGGTGGGACAAACTTAGTACATGACACATAATAATGCACAGTATTGGAGTCACGAGAACAAGACAACAAGATAGTCCAATGGTATTTAGAAGGAATAAATATTTATGATTTTGAGCATTAAACTCTTGATTTCCTGCTTTCAAGAGACATTTTCTGCACCAACTTATGGTGAAATGTCTTTATTTATATGAAGGGAAACAAAATTCATGTGGCTGGTGGCAATTCAGAATAGGCTATAATATATTATATAATTATATAATGCATTAATCAGTAGCTTGTTTTTTTTTAGCCTAAGTTACTTTTTGTTGGACAAGGCAGATGTATTTCTTAAATATTCACATTGCATTTCATGGTATCCTATTGTGCAAGTAAACCTTTCTCATAGAATATTTCTTGTTACAAGCTAATTTTCAGAATAATTTTAGCAAGTGCTTTAAAAAAACAGGTGGGGACAAAATCAGCCATTTAAAAAAGTGGTGGGGACATGTCCCCAGGGTCACCTATGATGTGGTAAGTTGCAGTATGTATGTATATATATATATATATATATATATATATATATATATACACACACATATACACACACACACACACACCCCATTCAATTTTGAGCATAATTGAATTGGGAGGGGGGTTATATTATGAACAGCCATTGTGTGTAGCCTACTGTCTCTTTATTAAAAACTAAAATGTAATATAAGTGTTAAAAGGCTATATCACTGTTTATTGTGATCATTTTTGCAGCGTTATTAATATGATAATTTTATAAATTATAAATTGTCTCGCATTGTTATGCTAAAGCTAGCTAGCTAGTATACATTCTGTGCATTAGCACTAGCTTCATGCATGAAAGGCAACATTAATGTGAATAATTTTTTTTGTGTGCCGAAATTGTTGAAATAAGTAATATTTGCTTAAAGGTATCAGCAAGTGTATGCAGTGGAATTGTACCAATTTGCAGTGATGATTAACTCTTACATTTATTACGTTATATTTGAGAGCCAGTAAAATGTCTAAAAGGGTACTTACTCATGATAAATAGCATTAATAGTGTTTGTTTAGTTGTATTAGTCAGCCTTGATTCACTGTGTCATCATGAGCAAGAGGAATGGTTGAAGTGACATTCATCAGTTTTTTGGACATTAGAAATAATGTTTTTCCATCTCAAAGCCCACTTCTACGAAAGAATAACATAGTTAATCATATTTCCACTGTAACATTTTTTTAAAAGTTTGTTATGTTCAAATATTTTGAATAACAAATACCATTTTGTAGCAAAAGTAATTATTTAAGGAGAATCATAATGCACAAGGCTTTCATTCTTTCCCAACACCATAAACTTCTGGAGGATGTCTGCTGCCCTCTAGCTGTGATTCAGATCAATTTTGTCACTGTTTGCCTGTCTCCTCCCAGTTCCAAACAGAAGTCCAACAAAGACAATCTCATATTCTATATTTAATCCCAATTTGTTGAGTTGAGTTGACAATTTCAGGAGTTATCAAGTTAGATTTTTTCAGTTTTATAAATGTCAGAGATCCATTATTTTCACCGGTTTTCACAAACACTTAATAAAAGGTAATCCGTCTCCTTAGAAGTCCTTATTTTCTATATTTCTTAGATGAAAGTATACACTTCTAATGAATGATGTATGCCTACCTGACATCTTCAGGACAAGTAGTTTTCTCTGAAAGAAAGAGTATAAATGTCAGCAGCAGATTAAAACTAAGGTTTCACTGTGGGAACTGCCACAAGTAGAAAGAACAGCAAATTATATTTTATATTACATTACATTTAGACCAAAGAGTATTTTTGCTCATCAGTGGTAAACGAGCAGAATTGTGTTGATGAATTGAGTCAGATTTGAAACATTAAAACAAAAAGGATAAAATCAAAATATCATTTCATTATTCTGTACTGAACAAAATCAGCCAATTAAAAAATATAAATTATTATATAAAATATCGATCATCTCATTAAGCATCTATACATTTGTTTGCATAATAAACCTCAGATGAGTACTTACCTGACGAGGTTGCTTGGTTTATAGGAGATGCTACGTGCTCTTTAACTCTAAGACTACATCCACTGAGTGGCTTAAAGGTTCAGTGTGTAAGTTTTAGTGGCATCCAGTGGTGAGAGTTGCAAACTGCAACTAATGGCTAACAGTGCATTCATGTACACTCACCTAAAGGATTATTAGGAACACCATACTAATACTGTGTTTGACCCTCTTTCGCCTTCAGAACTGCCTTAATTCTACGTGGCATTGATTCAACAAGGTGCTGAAAGCATTCTTTAGAAATGTTGGCCCATATTGATGGATAGCATCTTGCAGTTGATGGAGATTTGTGGGATGCACATCCAGGGCACGAAGCTCCCGTTCCACCACATCCCAAAGATGCTCTATTGGGTTGAGATCTGGTGACTGTGGGGGCCATTTTAGTACAGTGAACTCATTGTCATGTTCAAGAAACCAATTTGAAATGATTCGAGCTTTGTGACATGGTGCATTATCCTGCTGGAAGTAGCCATCAGAGGATGGGTACATGGTGGCCATAAAGGGATGGACATGGTCAGAAACAATGCTCAGGTAGGCCGTGGCATTTAAACGATGCCCAATTGGCACTAAGGGGCCTAAAGTGTGCCAAGAAAACATCCCCCACACCATTACACCACCACCAGCAGCCT